>NC_041385.1:58095904-58110445 GCF_002162155.2 Triticum dicoccoides
TCACCGCCGGCAGCGGCCTCCGCTACCACCGGCCTACCGCATCGACAGGTTTGATTCACAGGTACCTGTGATGCCTCTGACAGATTTGTGGATCCTCCTACCAGTCAACCACTCGTGCACCGATCCAGAGGGGACGAACCGCTAATGGACTCGACTGCACGTGAATTCACACCAGTGCCACGGTGAGCAGCACCTTCTTCCTGACTGGTACTATCAAATTGCGAAAATCCTGTGAAATCTGATGCCACACACCCTGATAATTGATAGCAGCATTACATTACATGGTCACAGCAGCAGCAGTGATGATTCAGTGAAACGTGATACAGTACATGCTAGGCACGGTTGATCTTTCCGTGAGCAGGAAAGTAATCCTTGACTGGCTTCTCATGCACAGTATCAACTCGCAAAGTTGTGAGCTGTTGCAACTCGCGACGCCATACATCTTAAAGGCTAATTGAGTTGAATCTTAAATGTCATTTAAGATACATATTAGTTAACCAAGCATTCGGTCTGGCAACCGCTATTGAGCCTGCATCATGACAAAAGCGCTATTTCCTGTCGCTGCCTGGAACAAATATCGCCAGCCTAACGCTATATAAAACGTTGCACCAGCCTTAGGAACTGATTGACTTGCTATCTTTTGTATTCTTGTACTATTATTTGCATTTTGGTCATGTTTATCTGTTTAGTTGGATCTTTAAATGTCGATTTCAAATTCTACATAGTTGTGCAATTGAGCTGTTTTTTTTTTTTTGCGGTGATATGGGATACTTTTCGGGTTAGTTATAAGCACTTAACTTTTAGCCCAGGGCTTGCTCAGATCCTGGCTCCGCAAGTAATACATATAGCTTTCCTGCTTAACTTTTCATCATGTCTGATAAGATTGTGAAACTCTAGTTAGATTAGATCTCTTCTCTGAACTCCATTGCCTCATGGACTGTATGCAGACTCAGCATGGACTCCCTTCATCTTGTGCACCTCAAGCTTCTGGCTGCCGACCTTCTCACACTAACTCCCCGACACACATCACCACCTTCCTTTGTTCGCTGTGGCCATACAGTTGCTCGTGCCGAGGTTGTTGGAGTTGTTGTTTCACGTGATCGCAGGGAGAAGTTTCTCCGCTTCCTGGTTGATGATGGCACTGGTTGTGTACCATGTGTCCTGTGGCTGAACCACCAGTACATGAATGCAAACAGTTCATCCGGGGCACTAGATTCTGATCCTACTGGAGAGATGGCATTGAAAATGTCGGAGGTGGTACGCCTCGGCACTCTGTTGAGGGTTCGTGGGAGGATTGTTATGTACCATGGTGCAATCCAAATTGCTGCTAGAGACGTGGTTCTGGAGAAGGACCCTAATGTGGAGGTTCTACATTGGTTACAGTGTGTTCACATGGCCAAGGAATGTTATGGTTTTCCACTACCTTCTGCTTGAGGTGTTCCTTGAGGATCTCATGCCCTGTAATGATCCCAAATTTTCTGGTGTTTCTTTCTGTGGTTACTGTTGAGCCAAGTTCTTCTAACGCTATCCAGGGTGTGTACAACAAACATTGTTAATTAAATGCCTTTTCTGTTGACTGCATTTGATTTACTTCATTAAGCATTAGGGTCAGTTTGCAACTGCCTTATGATGTCTAATGCAGAGCCTCCTAGTGGTAGCACACTTCATTTGGGTGAATTATTGACGGATCCGTGACTCTGAATGGTACTGCAGCTGTTCTGTTTGATGATGTAAGATTTCTAAGCATAACAGCCCCCATGTAATAAAAACACGCTTGAATATATTTTTTCTCAAACACGTGTTTGCGGCTAAACGCATGTTGTTTGTATTAAGTGTATTAGTAGAATGGGAATGCCAGTATGCTGTATGCCGCAAGGTTTACAAAGCAAAGCCAGCCAACAAAAGAAGTGGGAAATTTGATTTCTAACTGTTCCGTGTTTCAGTTCATTCTAAGATGTATTTCAGTTCATTCTGTCAATTTCTCTGCCTTTATTGGAGCTAGGATTCTAGGAGCATTTTGGAATATGCTATTAATTTCAGCTAGAATAACTAGAAACAGATCTGCATTACAGAGAGAAACTGAACAAACTATAGAGAAAATTAACTTCTGTAGAACAAGAAGGTTTGTAATATTAATACATTTTGCATGTGAAATTAACTCAAGATAAGCGGATTCAGATTGTACTAATTCAATAGGATACAACAGACAAGTCTTTTACTCTCATTTTGTCTGCACCTGGTAATCTAATTGTCTGTTTTCTCAGGATTGACTCATTTCACCTAGGACCTGATAGATCTGTGGCAACAGGCGGAGCTGAAGAGTTCACATTTCCAGCAATACCGAAATTTGCTTCATTTGTCGCGACAAAGTTATGATCTATGTTGCTCTCTGCATCCATGGTACCTTCCAAGACTTTGACTACCTCAGACATTTTAGGCCTTTTTTTGCAGTCAATCTGCAAACACCACATCACTAGCTTCATCATCTGGATTACATCTCGCTCGTGTGCTTGCATGTCGTTACTGCTCTTGTCAATCAAATCTTCCAAGTGATTCATCTCCACCTTTTCTTCCAATAGGGTAATAAGATGGATGCTCTCTTCAGACAGGGAAGTGTCGAGGTTCTTTCTTCCGCTCACGATTTCCATGACCACAACGCCAAAGCTATAGACATCGGCCTTCTCCGTGATTTGTGATGTCAACCATTCAGGGGCTAGATAACCAGGTGTGCCTCTCATTCTTGTAACCACTTGACTCATATCCCTATCAATGAGCTTGCATAGACCAAAATCGGAAAGTTTAGCATTGAAGTCATCATCTAAGTATCTAACAGGATATTTTGTGGTTTGACATCCAAATGAGCAATTCTCTTCATGCAATCCTCGTGAAGATAAGACAGACCCTTAGCTATGTCAGCGATAATCTTGCATCGCACCCTCCATTCTAACGGAGGAGCACTATTTTCATGTCGACCATAGATCCACCTGTCCAAGGATCCTTTTGGCATATACTCATAAACCAAGAGCCTATGGGATTTCTCTGCACAGAAGCCAAACAGCCTCACCAGATTGATATGATGAATGCTGCCGATTGTCTGAACCTCCGCCAAGAATTCTCTCTTTCCCTGACCAGCTCGATCCAAACGTTTTACTGCAATCCTTTCCTCGCCTAGCTGCCCTTCGAAAACAGACCCAAATCCTCCTTCCCCGAGCTTGTTCTTGAATTGCTCTGTTGCTGCTTCTAACTGTTGAAACATAAACCTCATTGGTGTTCCTTGTAGCTGATCAAACTCTGCCTCCTCATCTGTCATCTCATGGTGTCGTCGTGTTCTTCTTCGACGTATGATGAAAAAGATGAATGTGACGATTAAAACTATGGCACCTGCTATTGCAACTGAAACAAAAGTGCCTATTGAGGGTCCATTGCGTAGTGGCCTAAAATCAGCTGAGTTAGGAGGACTTGGAGGTGAAGATAGTGGCCTAAGATCAACTGAGTTAGCAGGACTTGGAGGTGAAGACGTTAGATTGATCGGTGGGCAAAAGATGATCTGGTAGTTGGTACCCAATGGACAACTGAATGAAGTTTCTGTGACAGCATCACTGGAGTAACTTATTGCCTCCGGGCACATCCGCACAAAGAAGACCGAGTATTTGTTGGATTCACAATTTCTCTCGCAGCAGTACATATAATTATTCTGCTCCGGGAGCATTGTACATGCGCTGTTGCAGCCTCCCGGTGCCTTGAGCTCGCTCGGACACTGTGATGTGATGTTCGCCCCACAGTGTGGCCCCTTTGTGCACCCTGGTCCTCCTTGTCCTTTGACCGGCATTGGCAGGAACTCCATGGGTACATTGAAGCCCTGGTAGAGGGAGATGCCGAAGAAACTGTTGTTGTTATACGGGTTTAGCGAGAATTGAGCAGACGTGTAGGGTGGCTGACCATCTCTCTTGCAGGCGAGCAAGCCATCACAGTCGCCTGTCTGACACGTCCCGTTGCCTCTGCCGTCAAACGAGCAGCCTGTTCGTGCCCATACGCGCCCTCCAGGGGTGTCAGAGGGCACCTTAAGGGTCCATGTCTTCCCCGGGTTGAGCCGCATGCCGCCGCCCACTGGTATAGCGGCTGGCCATACGGTGTAGGAGCATCGGTTGGTGATGTTGAGTATGGTTTGGGTGGTGACGACTGGCAGGAGGAGCAGGAGGCGGAGGAGGAAGAGCCGGTGGAGAGTCAGGGAGATACCTCTAACTGCCATTAGTGCCGTCTGCTAACAGGACTCCTCTTGGATGAGATGATAACGGAGGAAGAGATGTGTAGATGAGTGCACTTGTCTAATGTCTGCGTCTTGAAAATGTTCAACGGTCTAGGTCAGCAACCTAACCCACTGCATTCTGTCCTCCAATATAAACAGTTTGACAGGCCCAGGCTAGTTGCTTGTGGTGTCTGTCTACTTCTTTTCGGTTACTTTCAACCTTATGCTGAACATCATTTCAAAGTTAGTACCATATATGCAAACTGCTGATGGTGCATATTTTTTGCTTACCACGATGCAAACATATGTCTACAAGTGAACATATAATTAACTTGCTGCCAGACTGAAATAGCTTCTTGTGTTCATTCCTGATCTGATCTGATGTATGCTCTTGCTGCGACAACCAGATGACCTGCAACACTGGACCCTGGAGGATCATGGGGGGTCGGCGAGCTGAGCAGGTCGGCGGCAGGTCAACAATGGCAGCAACTATGAGGGGGACATAATGTCTCGTGCACTAGTTTCGTGCATTTTCAACCCGTCTATCTCGACTACAAGTCGTCGTGTAAGCCAAGCTTTTTGAAAGTGGAAGATTTGGAGGAATAGACCAAAAGAAAGCATGCACATCATCATTCGCCAGCCCATTCGTTTGAGGATGATGGTATACTCAGTTTTACATTCTCCAGTGAGCTTCTGCACGACTGTCATTTAAAGGTCACCTCACTCGAAGCATTTTTTCCGCAAATACGTACATGAACATATTTCATGTATGGCGGTGGGCAGCTGCCTGGAAGCAGCTGGGTGCCTCGTTGACTGGCCGTCAACGAGCCTTGTCTCACTGACCACATAACTCTGTCAGGTTTGCTCGCTGACGAGGGTGGCCGAAACCTTGTGTTCTTTGTGGACATCTGTATTAAATAGCGGAAGGTAATTCTTGCGATTTTTTTGTACATTTTGCAGCGCCAAATCTGAGGTTTCCACTTATGGTGACCTTAGAGCATCACCAATTGCTTACCTAAAAAAATTTAGTTACCTAAATAGCTTTTAGGTATGGACGCCAATAACTAGCGATCGTTCCCATGGGAGGGAATCCTCGCGAACGAATCGTGAGCGTCACTTGGGTGGTTAGCCAAGCGGGTGTGCTCGCAGCTCACCAGCGTTCGAGTCCTCGACTCATCACTGTGTGTCTCAGGTGCTCCTTCTATATAAAAATAATAATTATAAATAAGTTAAACCACCAAGCGCTAGTCTTTGGTAGGTCTTATATTTTTTTCCCTGGGGTTTCGATTGAGCCAACAAGCCCGGACAGACCCTTTACTAGGCCTTGCAGCCCGATTACACACAAAATAAATAACAGGAAAGAAGAAGAAAAACACACAAAATGCAATGATACAAGCAAGTAAAGTTTGCCATGTAAAAGGTCATATGACAAAAACTAAACAAAAATATGTTTATTTACCAAATATGTATAGCTACACGCCAAAAAAAAAAGTTGCCATGCTCTAGAGAATAAAAGTACCACATATTTTTTAAAATAAATAAATCAAGTGTAATGTAAGGCACATAAAAATGCATGCTTGTACAAAAAATATAATACATCGAATCGGAGCAGTTATTAAACTAATAGAAGACATAACTTGACATATAGAAGAGAAAACTTAACAATTATTTTTTGTACCTAAGTTGACATTAAGTATAAGATGATGCCAAAAGAAATATTGAAAAGAAAACTTGTGAAAAATTCTAATGGAAATAAATTTGCCATAGGATGTTCAAGTAATTTCCTATGATATACCAAAAAGAATTTATCATCCTTTGTTCGACAACTTGCCATGTTTTGAAAATTAATTTTTAAAACAGAATTTATGATGTTGTATGCATTGAAAGTTGCCTTAGTGTGCACAAAACAAATTTGCCATGGTCCAAACAATAAGTTTTGGCATTATTTAATTTTTTGCCATGGACCCAACATTTATCATGGTCTAAAATATTAATTTTCCATGTTTAAAAAAATAAGTTTTGCCATCGTTTGAACAATAAATTTTCCATGGTCCAAAGTATAAATTTAGCATGGTTCAAAAAGTAAAGTTGTCGTGGTTCAATAAATAAATTTGGAATGTATAAATTTTAAATTTTCCATCGTCCCAAAAATAACTTTGCCATAACTCAAACAATAAGTTTTCTATGGTTCAAAAAAAAAACCATGATCCAAAATAAAAATTTGCCATGGTCCATAAAAGTAAAAATTTCCAAATGGTCTAAAAAGAAAATTATGAATGTTGATTAATTGCATGATACATCTAACAATATTGATTTGGTATTATGAATGTTGATGGCTTTCCTTATAAACTTAGTCAAAACATTATAACGTCTGATAGAAGACAAATCTTAACAACATGGTACCAGGCTTTTTACAGTTAATTTAACAACATGGTATCATTTTTTCACAGTTAAAAAATGCCTGAACTGGTATCGTGTTGATAAACGAACATGATATGCGGAATTATAGACAAGAACAAGTCAACGGCTATTTATTAGGAGCAATTAATTAATGAGCGCTCCTTCGGGAGCCTCGCAACGATCAGCGCCACTTGGCGCGCTCTCAGCCATTCGCCACGTGTCGCGCTCTGGGCGCTCCCTCCGGATTTTTTTTATTTTTCACACGCGTTTTCAGCTTTTAAAATGGTTTTTTTTCAGGTTTGTTTTGACGTTTTGGTTTTTCACCGGTCTTCCCTAGCTTTTCGACCAAAAACAAAAAAATCGATTTTTTTTTTGCGCAAAAAATGTTTTTTTTCACGAGAGTCATGGTTTTGTTTTCGCGAGAGGCACTGTTGTGCTTGCGTGAGAGGCATGACCATGCCTATTGAAAACGGAAAAAAAATACGTTTCCTGTTTTTTCCTTTCATGAGAGGCACGGTTTTGCTTCCGCGAGAGGCACGGTTGTGCTTTCGCGAGAGTCACGGCCGTGCCTCTTGGAAACGAGAAAAAACACGTTTTCTGTTTTTTTTCTTTCGTGAGAGGCACGATTTTGCTTCCGTAAGAGGCATGATTGTGCTTTCGCGAGAATCACGTCCGTGCCTCTTTCGGAACGAAAAAAACGCGTTTTCTGTTTTTCTTTCTTTCGTGAAAGGCACGATTTTGCTTTCGCGAGAGTCACGACCGTGCCTCTTTCGAAAAGGGAAAAAATACATTTTCTGTTTTTCTTTCTTTCGCGAGAGGCATGGTTTTACTTCCGCGAGAGGCACGGTTGTGCTTTCGCGAAAGCCACGGTCGTGCCTCTTTCGGAAAGGGAAAAAACCGTGCTTCCGGTTCGGTTTTTTCGTCCGGTTTTTTTCATGAAAAAAAAGTTCGTCAAAACCTATCAATATATGATCTAGTCTTGAAGATCTTGACGCGAGTGATCCAACGGCGAAAACGGTTCAAGATTTGGACGCACAGTTTAAGGGATAAAATGTTTTGAATAAACGGATCTACGAAAAAAAGAGAAAACTCCCAGATTGCGACAAGTGGCGCACATGCAACACGCCACTTGTCGCAGCCTGGGAAAGTTAGAGTGATCTCTGCAAGGAGTACTCCTTAACTAGTGATTTCGCTGCGAACCAACCTGTGGTTGGATGGTTAGAGGGACTGTGGTATCCCTAGCCCACCAGGGTTCAAATTCTGGTGCTCGCATTTATTCCTGTATTTATTTCAGGATTTCCGACGATGCGCATTCAGTGGGAGGAGACGTTCCCGTCGATGACGAGGTGCCTACGGTGACTTGTAAATTTTAAGATGATATGCCGGCTCAGTCTTTCAGAGGTGCTCATAGGGGTAGGGTGTGTGTACGCGTTCATATGGATGAGTGTGTGCGTGTGTATATGAGCGCTTGCGTCTGTACTGTGTTAAAAAAAACTAGTGATTTCGCTATCTATTATGAGGAAGTGGAGCAAACAATTTTTTTTTCGAGGCAAACAAGCTGGATCATGATATCGAGTCAATCGAAAGCCCACCTGGACTTGATAGGGCCCGACAACACGGCCCATACTGACGCGTCAGTCCCAACGTGTTCGTGGCCCAGACCGACCAGAGAGAAAATCGGCCGGGCCCGTCCCCTTCCTCCGCCGCCCATGCCGCACTGCCCGGCGGGATGCTGCCGCTCCGGTGGACCATATCCCCACTTCTGATGGATTCCGGTCGTCCCTGCGCTCCTGTGGCAGGCCGCCGCTCTTCGGTACCGCCGTCTCCGGTAACTCACCGCCGGCAGCGGCATCCGCTGCCACCGCATCTGACAGGTTTGATTCACAGGTACTCCAATCAACTACAGATTTGTGGATCCTCCTACCAATCAACTACTCGTGCAAGGATTCTGAGCGCTGGGCGGCGAGGCGAAGAGCTTCAGCCTACTTAGCTCAGAGCAATAATCCAGAGGGGACGCACCATTGGCACTGTAAGCAGCAACTTCTTCCTGACCAGTACTATCAAACTGCAAAAATGTTTGTGGAATCTCATGTGCCATACACCCTGGCAACTAATAGCAGCATTACATGGTAAACAGCAGTAGCATAGATGATCTGATCGAGCCCGATACGTGCTAGGAACGGTACATCTTTATTCCATTAGCAGGAAATTAGTTCATGGCTGGCTTCTCGTGTACAAACTCGCCAAGTTGCGAGCTGTTGCAACGCGCGATGCCCTACATCTTAAAGGGTTTGTGAGTTGAAACTTAAGTGTCATATACGATACGCTTTCTGTGTATGCACAGCAGTATCCGTGCAATAAAAACACACTGGAATTTTTCTCTCCAACACACGCCCAAACGCGTGTCGCTTGTGTTAAGTGTATTAGAATGAGAATTGAGAACACCAGTATGCCCGCAACGTATACAAAACAAAACCAGCCAACAAAAGAAGTAGGGAAAAAAACTAAGCTAACCAAGCCTAAAAGCTAGTATCAAAAACAGAGGAAAGAGAAGCAAAGCCGTAGGCTACAGACAGCTTAAGGCAGGGCTCGCGGCTACATAAAGTACTTGTGGTTTCTAATTGTTCTGTCTTAGTTATTCCCTACTCCTAAAATGTATTTTAATTCAGTCTGTCCATTTCTCTGCCTTTATTGGAGCTAGGTGCCTAGCAGCATTTGTAACATGCTGTTAATTTCAACTGGAATAACTTGAAACAGACCTGCATCACAGAGAGAAACTGAACAAACTGTAGAGTAAAATGAGTTATTCTGATGTAGAACAAGAAGATTTGTAATATTAACATATTTTGCAGGTAAAATTAACTCAAGATAAGCGGCTTCAGATTGTACTAATTTGGAAAGATACAACAGACAAGTCTTTTACTCATTTCATTTGGATACCTGATAATCTAATTGTCTGTCTTCTCGGGATCGACTCATTTCACCTGGGACCTGATAGATCTGTGGCTATAGGAGGAGCTGAGGAGTTCACATTTCCAACAATACCGAAATTTGCTTCATTTGTCGCGACAAAGTTATGATCTATGTTGCTCTCTGCATCCATGGTACCTTCCAAGACTTTGACTACCTCAGACATTTTAGGCCTTTTTTTGCAGTCAATCTGCAAACACCACATTGCTAGCTTCATCATCTGGATTACATCTCGCTCGTGTGCTTGCATGTCGTTACTGCTCTTGTCAATCAAATCTTCCAAGTGATTCATCTCCACCTTTTCTTCCAATAGGGTAATAAGATGGATGCTCTCTTCAGACAGGGAAGTATCGAGGTTCTTTCTTCCGCCCATGATTTCCATGACCACAACGCCAAAGCTATAGACATCGGCCTTCTCCGTGATTTGTGATGTCAACCATTCAGGGGCTAGATAACCAGGTGTGCCTCTCATTCTTGTAACCACTTGACTCATATCCCTATCAATGAGCTTGCATAGACCAAAATCGGAAAGTTTAGCATTGAAGTCATCATCTAACAGGATATTTTGTGGTTTGACATCCAAATGAGCAATTCTCTTCATGCAATCCTCGTGAAGATAAGACAGACCAGCTATGTCAGCGATAATCTTGCATCGCACCCTCCATTCTAACGGAGGAGCACTATTTTCATGTCGACCATAGATCCACCTGTCCAAGGATCCTTTTGGCATATGCTCATAAACCAAGAGCCTATGGGATTTCTCTGCACAGAAGCCAAACAGCCTCACCAGATTGATATGATGAATGCTGCCGATTGTCTGAACCTCCGCCAAGAATTCTCTCTTTCTCTGACCAGCTCGATCCAAACGTTTTACTGCAATCCTTTCCTCGCCTAGCTGCCCTTTGAAAACAGACCCAAATCCTCCTTCCCCGAGCTTGTTCTTGAATTGCTCTGTTGCTGCTTCTAACTATTGAAACGTAAACCTCATTGGTGTTCCTTGTAGCTGATCAAACTCTGCCTCCTCATCTGTCATCTCATGGTGTCGTCGTGTTCTTCTTCGACATATGATGAAAAAGATGAATGTGACGATTAAAACTATGGCACCTGCAATTGCAACTGAAGCAAAAGTGCCTATTGAGGGTCCATTGCGTAGTGGCCTAAGATCAGCTGAGTTAGGAGGACTTGGAGGTGAAGATAGTGGCCTAAGATCAACTGAGTTAGCAGGACTTGGAGGTGAAGACGTTAGATTGATCGGTGGGCAAAAGATGATCTGGTAGTTGGTACCCAATGGACAACTGAATGAAGTTTCTGTGACAGCATCACTGGAGTAACTTATTGCCTCCGGGCACATCCGCACAAAGAAGACCGAGTATTTGTTGGATTCACAATTTCTCTCGCAGCAGTACATATAATTATTCTGCTCCGGGAGCATTGTACATGCGCTGTTGCAGCCTCCCGGTGCCTTGAGCTCGCTCGGACACTGTGATGTGATGTTCGCCCCACAGTGTGGCCCCTTTGTGCACCCTGGTCCTACTTGTCCCTTGACCGGCATTGGCAGGAACTCCATGGGTACATTGAAGCCCTGGTAGAGGGAGATGCCGAAGAAACTGTTGTTGTTATACTGGTTTAGCGAGAATTGAGCAGACGTGTAGGGTGGCTGACCATCTCTCTTGCAGGCGAGCAAGCCATCACAGTCGCCTGTCTGACACGTCCCGTTGCCTCTGCCGTCAAACGAGCAGCCTGTTCGTGCCCATACGCGCCCTCCAGGGGTGTCAGAGGGCACCTTAAGGGTCCATGTCTTCCCAGGGTTGAGCCGCATGCCGCCGCCCACTGGTATAGCGGCTGGCCATACGGTGTAGGAGCATCGGTTGGTGATGTTGAGTATGGTTTGGGTGGTGACGACTGGCAGGAGGAGCAGGAGGCGGAGGAGGAAGAGCCGGTGGAGAGTCAGGGATATACCTGTAACTGCCATTAGTGTCGCCTGGTAACAGGACTCCTCTTGGATGAGATGATAACGGAGGAAGAGATGTCTAGATGAGTGCACTTGTCCAATATCTGCGTGTTGAAAATGTTCAACGGTCTAGGTCAGCGACCTAACCCACTGCACTCTGTCCTCCAA
The DNA here is from genome assembly GCF_002162155.2 of Triticum dicoccoides. Lineage (NCBI taxonomy): Eukaryota > Viridiplantae > Streptophyta > Magnoliopsida > Poales > Poaceae > Triticum > Triticum dicoccoides. The sequence continues at coordinate 58,107,640 of NC_041385.1, forward strand.
TATAAACAGTTTGACAGGCCCAGGCTAGTTGCTTGTAGTGTCTGTCTACTTTTTGGTTGCTTTCAACCTCATGCTCAACATCCTTACCAAGTTACCATACATGCAAACTGTTGATGGTGCATATTGTTTTGCTTACCGCGATGCAAACATATGTCTACGAGTGAACATATAGTTAACTTCTTCATTCCTGATCTGATCTGATGTATGCTCTTGCTGCGACAACCAGATGACCTGCAACACTGGACCCTGGAGGATCATGGGGGGTCGGCGAGCTGAGCAGGTCGGCGGCAGGTCAACAACGGCAGCAACTATGAGGGGGACATAATGTCTCGTGCACTAGTTTCGTGCATTTTCAACCCGTCTATCTCGACTACAAGTCGTCGTGTAAGCCAAGCTTTTTGAAAGTGGAAGATTTGGAGGAATAGACCAAAAGAAAGCATGCAGTCAGTTGTACATTCTCCAATGAGCTTCTGCACGGCGTGGGTAGAGGACTGTCATTTAAAGGTCACCTTACTCGAAGCATTTTTTTCCGCAAATACGTACATGAACATATTTCATGTATGGCGGTGGGCAGCTGCTTGGAAGCAGCTCGATGCGTCGTTGACTGGCCGTTGTTGGATTATGGATGGGCTTAGGTTCATATAAGACAATAATCCCTGGTTAATCTCTAAGGTCCATGCATGTGTACGGCAAGTGATGGGAAATGTGGGAAGTTTAATACCATACTGCTAAAGTAAAAAGAGCGAGACCTCGTTATAAGAACATCTTCAGCCGTTGGCCCCCAGGAGTTATAAAATTCGCCTCCTGGGGGCGAGCCCGCGGCAAAATCGGCGCTGAGGGCGGTTGGGCACCTAGCCGTCGCCCTCAGGCGCCGATTTCGGCCCATTATTTGGCCCACTTTTGTCGAAAAACGGCTCAGTATCTGCGTGAATTGGCGTGTTTCGGCGTGAATTCTCCATAAATAATGTTTTTGCCTCCATAGTTCATCACAGAAATTCAATAGAAATCAAATACTTCAACAACAAATAGTTCAATACAATTATATAGTTCAACAAATAAAAACTCATTTCATCACACGTCGTTCCCGGCGTCGCCCTTGTGCCTCCATAGGTGCTCCACCAGACCGTGTTGCAATTGTTGATGCACCTGTGGGTCTCAAATCTCCTGACGCATATTGAGGTAGGCAGTCGAGGTTGCCGGTAGCTGGTGATCAATTTGGGCAAGAGGACCCTGCCTGTAATATGGTTCTGTGTCAAACACTGGTTCTTCCTGTTCGCTCTCAATGATCATGTTGTGCAAGATGACACAGCAAGTCATGATCTTCCACATTTGATCTTTCGACCAGGTATGAGCAGGGTACCGGAAAATAGCAAATCGAGATTGGAGCACACCAAATGCCCGCTCAACATCCTTCCTGCAAGCCTCCTAAACCTTCGCAAAGAAGGCATTCTTGCCTCCTTGCACGGGGTTTGAGATAGTCTTCACAAATGTCGACCATCTCGGATAGATGTCATCATCTAGGTAGTACCCCTTGTTGTAGTGCCGCCCATTGACCTCGAAGTTCACCGGAAGAGAATGACCTTCAACAAGCTTGGCAAAGATAGGGGAGCACTGCAGGACGTTGATGTCATTATGCGTTCCTGGCATCTCAAAGAAAGAGTGCCAAATCCAGAGGTCATGTGTGGCCACTGCCTCAAGTACCACACTACAACCGCCTTTGGCGCCTTTGTACAACCCCTGCCAAGCAAATGGACAGTTCTTCCATTTCCAATGCATGCGGTCGATGCTTCCAAGCATCCCAGAAATCCTCTTGCTGCATTCTGTGTTAGGATCCGAGTAGTGTCTTACACATTGGTGTTCGCAAGTATTGCGGTCCAAACACTGCCACCACTGCCCTGCAGAACTTGTAGAAACACTCAATGGTGGTGGACTCGGCCATGCGCCCATAGTTGTCGAGTGAATCACCGAGAGCTCCGTATGAAAGCATCCTCATAGCTGCCGGGCACTTCTGGATTGAGGTCAATCCAAGTGTACTGGTGCAATCCTTCTTGCACTTGAAGTAGTCGTCGAACTCCCGGATGGAATTCGCAATCCTGAGGAAAAGCTTTCGGCTCATCCGATAACGGCGCCGAAATGTTATCTCGTCGTGCAATGGAGCGTCAGCGAAGTAGTCGGAGTAGAGCATGCAGTAGCCTTCCAGACGATGTCGGTTCTTTGCTTTCACCCGCCCCGACGCCGAGCCACCTGTTGGGGAACATAGTAATTTCAAAAAAATTCCTACGCACATGCAAGATCATCGTGATGTATAGCAATGAGAGGGGAGAGTGTTGTCCACGTACCCTCGTAGACCGCAAGTGGAAGCGTTAGTACAACGCGGTTGATGTAGTCGTACGTCTTCACGATCCGACCGATCAAATACCGAATGCACGACACCTCCGAGTTCAGCACACGTTCAGCTCGATGACGTCCCTCGAACTCCGATCCAGCCGAGCTTTGAGGGAGAGTTCCGTCAGCACGACAGTGTGGTGATGATGATGATGTTCTACCGATGCAGGGCTTCGCCTAAGCACCGCTACGATATTATCGAGGTGAAATATGGTGGAGGGGGGCACCGCGCACGGCTAAGAGATCAATGATCAATTGTTGTGTCTAGAGGTGCCCCCCTGCCCCCGTATATAAAGGATCAAGGGGGAGGGGGTGGCCGGCCAGGAGGAGGTGCGCCAGGGAAGAGTCCTACTCCCACCGGGAGTAGGACTCCCTCCTTTCCTAGTCCAAGTAGGAGAGGGGAAGGAAGGGAGAGAGGAGA
>NC_041385.1:58110594-58138349 GCF_002162155.2 Triticum dicoccoides
GCGCCGCCCCCTCTCCTTGTCCTATTCGGACTAGAGGGGGAGGGGGCGCGCGGCCAGCCCTGGCCACTCCTCCTCTTCTCCACTTAGGGCCCATGAGGCCCATTACCCCCCGGGGGGTTCCGGTAACCCCCCGGTACTCCGATATACATCCGATAACCCCCGGAACCATTCCGGTGTCCGAATATAGTCGTCCAATATATCAATCTTCATGTCTCGACCATTTCGAGACTCCTCGTCGTGTCCGTGATCACATCCGGGACTCCGAACTATATTTGGTACATCAAAACACATAAACTCATAATATAACCATCATCTAACTTTAAGCGTGCGGACCCTACGGGTTCGAGAACTATGTAGACATGACGAGACATGTTTCTGGTCAATAACCAATAGCTGAACCTGGATGCTCATATTGGCTCCTACATATTCTATGAAGATCTTAATCGGTCAAACCGCACAACAACATACGTTGTTCCCTTTGTCATCGGTATGTTACTTGCCCGAGATTCGATCGTCGGTATCTCAATACCTAGTTCAATCTCGTTACCGGCAAGTCTCTTTACTCGTTATGTAATGCATCACCCCGCAACTAACTCATCAGTCACATTGCTTGCTAGGCTTATAGTGATGTGCATTACCGAGAGGGCCCAGAGATACCTCTCCGACAATCGGAGTGACAAATCCTAATCTCGAAATACGCCAACTCAACATGTACCTTCAGAGACACCTGTAGATCTCCTTTATAATCATCCAGTTACGTTGTGACATTTGGTAGCACACAAAGTGTTCCTCTGGTAAACGGGAGTTGCATAATCTCATAGTCATAGGAACATGTATAAGTCATGAAGAAAGCTATAGCAACATACTAAACGATCAAGTGCTAAGCTAACGGAATGGGTCAAGTCAATCACATCATTCTTCTAATGATGTGATCCCGTTAATCAAATGACAACTCATGTCTATGGTTAGGAAACACAACCATCTTTGATTAACGAGCTAGTCAAGTAGAGGCATACTAGTGACACTATGTTTGTCTATGTATTCACACATGTATTAGGTTTCCGGTTAATACAATTCTAGCATGAATAATAAACATTTATCATGATATAAGGAAATAACTTTATTATTGCCTCTAGGGCATATTTCCTTCAGTCTCCCACTTGCACTAGAGTCAATAATCTAGATTACACAGTAATGATTCTAACACTCATGGAGCCTTGGTGCTGATCATGTTTTGCTCGTGGAAGAGGCTTAGTCAACGGGTCTGCAACATTCAGATCCATATGTATCTTGCAAATCTCTATGTCTCCCACCTGGACTTGGTCCTGGATGGAATTGAAGCGTCTCTTGATGTGCTTGGTTCTTTTGTGAAATCTGGATTCCTTTGCCAATGCAATTGCACCAGTATTGTCACAAAATATTTTCAGTGGTCCCAGTGCACTAGGTATGACACCTAGATCGGATATGAACTCCTTCATCCAGACTCCTTCATTTGCTGCTTCCGAAGCAGCTATGTATTCCGCTTCACATGTAGATCCCGCCACGACGCATTGTTTAGAACTGCACCAACTGACAGCTCCACCGTTCAATATAAACATGTATTCGGTTTGCGATTTAGAATCGTTCGGATCAGTGTCAAAGCTTGCATCGATGTAACCATTTACGACTACTCCCTCCTTTCGTCTATATAGGGCCTAATGTGTTCTTCAAGACCACCTTTGACTATTGATAAGATTAATAATACATGAGATGTATAATGTGAAAATTATATCATTGGAAGCTCCTTTCACGTACGAATTTGACGGTATGCTTTGTGTAACTTGCATGTCATATATTATTGCTCTAACACTTGGTCAAAGTTAGCCTCGAAAAACGCATTAGGCCCTATATAGATGGAAGGAGGGAGTAGCTCTTTGTCACCTTCATAAACGAGAAACATATCCTCAGTCCTTTTCAGGTATTTCAGGATATTCTTGACTGCTGTCCAGTGATCCATTCCTGGATTACTTTTGTACCTCCCTGCTAAACTTATTGCTAAGCATACATCAGGTCTGGTACATAGCATTGCATACATGATAGAGACTATGGCTGAAGCATAGGGAACATCTTTTATTTTCTCTCTATCTTCTGTTGTGGTCGGGCATTGAGTCTGCCTCAACTTTACACCTTGTAACACAGGCAAGAACCCTTTCTTTGCTTGATCCATTTTGAACTTTTTCAAAACTTTATCAAGGTATGTGCTTTGTGAAAGTCCAATTAAGCGTCTTGATCTATCTCTATAGATCTTGATGCACTAGTGCAAAACCGGGCAATAGCACCGATTCGTAAGGCCCTTTAGTGCCGGTTCCATAACCGGCACTAAAGTGTGGTCACTAAAGGCCCCCCCTTTAGTACCGGTTCTGCATGAACCGGTGCTAAAGGGAAACCACGTGGCACGAGCCAGCTCCGGGGCCTGGAGCCCTTTAGTACCGATTGGTAACACCAACCGGTACTATAAGGTTTGGGATTTTTTAGTTTTATGATTTCTTTTTCATTTAATTTTGTGTTTCCATTTTAATTCTTTTTCATTTGCTGGTATTTTACGATACTACACATTGTAAACGTTATGCATATATATATATATATATATAAATAGAATTTTTAGTAGAACCAATCATCGAGTTCAACATGATTGTCATGATATTATAAGCGTTCATATATAACACCACAAAAGCAAATCACTTAAGTTCAGAACGAAGAACACGGACATGAAAGGCCAAGTACTAATTAAGAGCAGCATGAAGAACTAGCTAAATCACTCCTGCTAGCTACTCTCTCTCTGGTAAAATAGCATAGAACATGTATAGCTCTCCTGATTGATCATACTGGAGCATGCCGATGAACCTGTCTTCTAATCGTTGGCTGCGCTTCTCATTGCTGCCCCCTAGTACTTCTCTGCGATCATTAACAATTTTCCTCCAATCTTTCACTATTAAGCATTCATCGCTTCTAGAAATCCTGAATGCATTCATGTGCAATGCAGGATATCTTGGCCTTAAGCTAACAATTGACATCTGACCTTTAGTCTCGATCCCCTGAGGCACAACTGTCATCGGGAGTCCCTGTTGAAGAACATCATATAGTACTTAATTAATATACTCAGCAATGAAAGTTTAAAAAAAATATGTATGCAAAATATGCACTAAGGACAAATAGTAAATATCTTACCATCATTCCTAAATAGATGTGACCGTAATTCAATACCATCACTATTGGTCGCACGTTTTGAGTACTAACATTTCCAAGTGCAGGAAAAAAAATTGTCTTGACAGTATGAAGATCCTCAAGCCATGAAACATAATGACTTATCTCCTCGCAGTTTAGTTCAGCTCCGGGACAGTAGAAGGTCCTGTCTACCAAGCGCCAGACATGTTTGGTTGAATGGAGATAAGCTGTCAATAGAAATTAGTTGCCAGTTATTTTTGAAATAAGCAATATCAAAGACAAAAATATATTTGAGAAGAACTCACATAATGGTAGAACTGGAGGCGTCTGCACATCGACCCATATGTCTCTATTACCTTCAATATCATCTTCCGGACGAATATCAAAGGTGATAACCATACCAGGCTCAAATGCATAAGCCTTGCATAGTGCTTGCCAAGTTTTGCATTCAAAATAGGTGTACGTGTGTGCATTGTATACTTTGACGTTGAAAGTATAACCATCATGCTCAGTTTTCAGGTAAGCTCTCTTTACCTTCATAGTTTCCATATTTTTGAAACCTATCTTATCCAAGACAAAAATTCTTGCATGGCATGGGATGCGCTAGTAGAATAGTGAAAATTAAAAATTATAAGTCAGGCAAATGAAGCATATATAAGTCATGCTTAATTTATGAAAACAGACTTGTCGTTGTGACTTACTATATCGAATTCGAAAGTCTCATCCAGCTTGATGCTGAATTGCCTACCATCAACAAGGAAATTTCTGTCGCACTGGCCGCGCTCGTCTTCACAGTATGTGCACATACCGAAATTTTTTCCGTCGTCAGACGACATTTCCTATGTTCATATTAGGCGAAACATTAAACACTTACTAATTCAATTAATTCAACTACTTCTATTAATTCAACTAAGTTACTAAAAATAAACTAGTTATATTAATTCAGTTAGTTCAACTAAGCATTTACTAAAAATAAACTAGTTATATTAATTCTATTAGTTCAACTAAGCATTTACTAAAAATAAACTAGTTCTATATATTAATTCAACTAGTTCAACTAAGCATTTACTAAAAATAAACTAGTTCTATATATTAATTCAACTAGTTCAACTAAGCATTTACTAAAAATAAACTAGTTCAAATATATATCTAACTATAATATTTTAATTAGATAATCAAATCTCAGATACGACAATTTTCTTACTAAAAATAAACTAGTTATATTAATTATTCAACTAGTTCAAATCTCATATACCTAAATAAACTAGTTCGACAATTTTCTTACTAAAAATAAACTAGTTATATTAATTATTCAACTAGTTCAAATCTCACATACCTAGCTAATTAATATCTAATTAAATTTTCTAAAAAACAGAAATCAGAAAACAGAAATCAGAAAACAGAAAATAAGTAAAAAATGTGTGTGTGTGTGTGTGTGTGTGTGTGTAGTGTGTGTATATGTGTGTATGTGTGTACGCCGCCCCGTACGCCGCCGCCCCGTACGTATGAGCGGGGGCGCCGGCGTACGGGGCGAGGGCGGCGGCGTACGGGGCGGGGGCGCCGGCGCGCGGGTGCGAGAGACGACGTACGGGACCGCGGCGGCGTTTGGGGCGGCGGCGCGAGACGACGACGACGACGGGCGGCGGCGGGGACAGCGACGACGACGACGGACGACGGGCGACGGGCGACGACGACGAGATCGAGCGGCGCGCGGCGATGTCGAGAGGTTGGAGACGAAAGTGGGGAGATGTAATTGAAATTTTCGTAAGTGCTATATATATAGGATGGGCCTTTAGTACTGGTTGGTGCCACCAACCGGTACTAAAGGGTGATCTGTAGTACCGGTTGGAGCCACCAACCGGTACTAAAGGCCTCGCGCTGTCACCCCAAAGTTTAGTCCCACCTCGCTGGGCGAAGGGCAGCCGCACTGGTTTATAAACCCAGCCGCGGCTACCTCTTTGAACTCCTCTATATAGCAGGCTTGTGGGCCTAAATTCTACGCGCTGCCCTGTGAGTCTCCTGGGCCTTTAAGGCCTGTAATTGCACGCCCGTGGCCTAGCAGGCCCACAGGGCAGCGCCCCAATTTTTTTTATAGTTTTTTTCTTTTCTGCTTTATTTTCTTCTATTTATTTCTGCCTAGTTTTTTGTATAGTTTTTTCTTTTCTGTTATATTTATTTTCTTCTATTTATTTCTGAGTAGTTTTTCATCTAGTTTGCCAAAATTTAACATTTTCAGAGTTCATTCTGTAGTGATTTTCAATTTCACGGTCATTTTATATAGTTTTTTTCTTTTCAGCTATAGTTTTTTTCCTGCTATTTTTTCTTTTCTGCAAAACTTGATGGTCAAAGTCTGGAGTTATAGCCAAAGTTTAAAAAAAAGAAATGCCGACGTGCAATTAGTTTTTGCCATAATAGAAGAAGTCCGGAGTTGTAATAAGTTATTAAAAATAAAAAAGAGGTGCAATGCTCGTTAATTTGCTTCAAGCCTTTCGGAATAGTGTAAACTGCACTGCGCATAGCTCCGTGCAGTCTACCATATTCCTGAAGGCTTGAAGCTAAGCAACGTGAGCATTGAGCCTCTTCTTCATCGTCTCTGCACTCAGAGCTTATAAACCGCTCCTAATCCCTCTCTCTTCGCGAGGTGAGACTAAAAAACAGCTTACTAAGAAACTGTAGTACTGGTTCATCCATGAACTGGTACTAAAGGTGCTCGTGCGGCCCCAGCTAGCCTTACCTGACACAACCTCATTAGTACCAGTTCGTGGCACGAACCTGTGCTAAAGATTCGCCACGAACCGGTACTAAACAGCTCCTCCCGCCTAGCAGTTGGTGCATACTGAACGCAAAAAATATAAGAGCATTTAGATCATGATCTTACATTTCTTTACAGTCTAAATTGTCAATATGATCTTATAACATCAAAAATACTTTGATCATCAATGATCTTTGTGTGTACAATCTGAATTGTCAATATGAGTCATCAACGATTTATAAACCGATGAAGACTCATATTGCGGCCACAAATTCTACACATAGAGTTCAATGAAGACCAAGTGCTTGTGATAGTTTGAGAAATAACATATTTAAGGTGGTAAAAGGCTTATTAGGGGAGCGATGTGGGACTAAAAACAGCTTGCCATAACCTCATTAGTACCGGTTCGTGGTACGAACCGACACTAAATTGTGATGGTGGGGCCATAGCCTGACCGCAGGCTGACACAGCCTCTTTAGTACCGGTTCGTGGCATGAACCGGTACTAAAGGTTCGCCACGAACCGGTGCTATTGATTGCCGCCACGAACCGGCACTAATGTACACATTAGTGCCGGCTGAAATTCAAACCGGCACTATTGTGCTTCACATTTGACCCTTTTTCTACTAGTGATGCCTAATATATAAGCAGCTTCACCGAGGTCTTTCATTGAAAAACTTTTATTCAAGTATCGTTTTATGCTATCCAGAAATTCTATATCATTTCCAATCAACAATATGTCATCTACATATAATATTAGAAATGCTACAGAGCTCCCACTCACTTTCTTGTAAATACAGACTTCTCCAAAAATCTGTATAAAACCATATGCTTTGATCACACTATCAAAGCGTTTATTCCAACTCCGAGAGGCTTGCACCAGTCCATAAATGGATCGCTGGAGCTTGCACACTTTGTTAGCACCTTTTGGATCGACAAAACCTTCTGGTTGCATCATATACAACTCTTCTTCTAGAAATCCATTCAGGAATGCAGTTTTGACATCCATTTGCCATATTTCATAATCATAAAATGCGGCAATTGCTAACATGATTCGGACAGACTTAAGCATCGCTACGGGTGAGAAAGTCTCATCGTAGTCAACCCCTTGAACTTGTTGAAAACCTTTTGCAACAAGTCGAGCTTGGTAGACAGTAACATTACCATCAGCGTCAGTCTTCTTCTTGAAGATCCATTTATTCTCGATGGCTTACCGATCATCGGGCAAGTCAACCAAAGTCCATACTTTATTCTCATACATGGATCCTATCTCAAATTTCATGGCCTCAAGCCATTTTGCAGAATCTGGGCTCATCATCGCTTCCTCATAGTTCGTAGGTTCGTCATGGTCAAGTAACATGACTTCCAGAATAGGATTATCGTACCACTCTGGTGCGGATCTTACTCTGGTTGACCTACGAGGTTCGGTAGTAACTTGATTTGGAGTTTCATGATCAATATCATTAGCTTCCTCAGTAATTGGTGTAGTTGTCACAGGAACCGGTTTCTGTGATGAATTACGTTCCAATAAGGGAGCAGGTACAGTTACCTCATCAAGTTCTACTTTCCTCCCACTCACTTCTTTCGAGAGAAACTCCTTCTCTAGAAAGGATCCAAATTTAGCAACAAAAGTCTTGCCTTCAGATCCGTGATAGAAGGTGTACCCAATAGTCTCTTCTGGGTATCCTATGAAGACATATTTCCCCGATTTAGGTTCGAGCTTATCAGGTTGAAGTTTTTTCACATAAGCATTGCAGCCCCAAACTTTAAGAAACGACAACTTTGGTTTCTTGCCAAACCACAGTTCATAAGGCGTCATCTCAACGGATTTTGATGGTGCCCTATTTAACGTGAATGCAGCCGTCTCTAAAGCATATCCCCAAAATGATAGCGGTAAATCAGTAAGAGACATCATAGATCGCACCATATCTAGTAAAGTACGATTACGACGTTCGGACACACCATGACGTTGTGGTGTTCCGGGTGGCGTGAGTTGTGAAACTATTCCTCATTGTTTCAAATGTAAACCAAACTCGTAACTCAAATATTCTCCTCCACGATCAGATCGTAGAAACTTTATTTTCTTGTTACGATGATTTTCCACTTCACTCTGAAATTCTTTGAACTTTTCAAATGTTTCAGACTTATGTTTCAGTAAGTAGATATACCCATATATGCTCAAATCATCTGTGAAGGTGAGAAAATAATGATACCCGCCGCAAGCCTCAACGTTCATTGGACCGCATACATCAATATGTATGATTTCCAACAAATATGTTGCTCGCTCCATAGTTCCGGAGAACGGTGTTTTAGTCATCTTGCCCATGAGGCATGGTTCGCAAGTACCAAGTGATTCATAATCAAGTGATTCCAGAAGTCCATTAGTATGGAGTTTCTTCATGCGCTTTACACCAATATGACCCAAACAGCAGTGCCACAAATAAGTTGCACTATCATTATTAACTCTGCATCTTTTGGCTTCAACATTATGAATACTAGATGATACCCTGCGCGTTGCTGCGGAAATATTGTTAAATAAATAAATGTATAAATAGGTGCTACAATATCAAGTAAAGCTAATGCAAAGCAAAAAAAGTCCTTGTTTATCTAAGTGCGAAACTTTGAGTTAACAAAATACAATTTTCTATCAAAAATAAAACAATTAGTACAAAGGTATTCTCTGGCACTCAACAAATAGCGTCCATGACAACACAAAAAAATTCACACATTATCTTGTGCTACAAAAGAAAAGATACTCTCATATGTATCATTATTAATGGGAGAAAATATATTCCATGCATTTGTGTGTGTAAGCATAACTTGGATCAACAACTATACCTTCAATTATGAAATTTTGTCAAATCTGGATGCACACACTCCATATCCCCAGCGTAAGCTACTGTAAGAGTAGCTGAAAGACATGAAACGTGTATCTTGTGATTGGAGAATCGATTGCACTAGCTCCAGCCATAAAAAAATCTAAAAGTTGTTACTTTTCGAAAAATGGTGGACTGAAAATGTGAGAAGTCAATAAACGCAATATGAGTTGAGGAGGGGCAGCTGGTTACTAATATGGTTACTTGAATATTTCTTGTCATGATTTACAACAGTGTGATGAAGCTGAAATTTGGTGGTCATCAACATGTATTTGTGAATGTCTCCAGGTTGTTGATTCCTGGATATGAAGAAAATAACAAGTGATAGCATTGTTGACAAAGATATCATTGGATACGAACGATTTAAATGGTGTGAGTAGTATAAGATATTACCAAGGACATACAAATTTCAGATTTGGATAGCACATCTAATGAGAGCATATTTACCAAATCTTACAGGATAGTTGTAAAGACCACAATTCAAGCTGAAGGAATCTTGTACGGCAATGAAGTGCCAAACTGTTGTGAGGCCAATATGTGACAGCCATAAAAAGCAACAGATGGTAAACTAAAATGGTTGACGAAAATCTTGCCAGTGTGTTGAGCCCGTTAAGATGACTATCTATGAAAAAAGAGGAACACATGCTGATATACATGAACTGCCCAAACTATAATTCCCTATGTAGATATATCTAGAAAATCAAATTACTTGCCTCTATAGACTTGGTTGAAATGTTGCAGTATCTACCATTGACAAACAACCATGTGCAATGCCAGCAAGCAAAGATCCTGAATAATCCAAAAGGGAACTTGGCATCATCGACCAATCTACCAGATGCTTATGTCGATCCTTGAAACAAAGGACAGTAAAGTTGTAACCATCTGAAGGTAACACAGAAACAAATAAACAGCTGTATCACAGAGGAAACTAGTGCATGGAGAATAAGAAGGATTAGTACCTCAAGTCTAAATGAGATCTTCACGAATCTTAAGAACTGCATGTTTTCACTCAATCCAGCCAGTATTAGATTTTCCGGTGGGTGTGCCAAGTCAATCAAATAATGTTCATGTTTGGGTCTATGCATTCACTCGAGGCAATAGGAGTTCATAGTTCGCAGATGCAAGGGAATGCAACTAATTTATGTACATGGTTCCATAGTGGATGTATTCACTCACGTATGAACAATGGCAAAAAGAAAACCACGAGACATGGCATCTTATCTACCTAGATTGGCGGCAAACCAGTAACACATTAGGTGGATTGGAGGGGGGATGTTCTGGACTAACCTGATACATTAGAGGATTCATCACATCACATCTAGCTTAATTTCCGCTGCCACACTCCGCCATGGTCCCCTGCCTTCGAAGATCACAGCCGCCACACACCATATACTTCTCATCTCTCCCTCTTGGATCTGAGGGAGGCTGAAGGGATACGCATGGGTTGCTGGGTGTAGGTACATGTGCTAGTTGCCGACTGTTTGCCGTGGATTGCCGAGGGCGGAGATGTCAAATGGGTGGATACCAAGAAGCTAGAGCGGAGGTGGCCGACTTGATCGGGGATTAAAAGCAGAATTTGAAGGGGAACGGAAACAAGACGACAACGTTGGTGCGTTCGTGGGAGGTGAGGAGCCGACGAAGGTGGAGAGGCAACACAAGCGGATCGAGTGAACCGCTCCAACCCTAAACTCCAGATCTGGCCACCCGTGGTCAATCAAACGGATGAGCGAATTTGTGGTGACGTGGACGCGTGTGAAGGCAGGAAAATCAAGTAGTGGGGTTCCCCTATTTAGATATAGAAGATGTGTATCACTACTATCGAGATTCAATAAAAATAGACCACTCTTCAAGGGTGCATGACCATAAAAGGTATTACTCATATAAATAGAACAACCATTATTCTCTGATTTAAATGAATAACCGTCTCGCATCAAACAAGATCCAGATATAATGTTCATGCTTAACGCTGGCATCAAATAACAATTATTCAGGTCTAAAACTAATCCCGAAGGTAGATGTAGAGGTAGCGTGCCGACCGCGATCACATCGACTTTGGAACCATTTCCCACGCGCATCGTCACCTCGTCCTTAGCCAATCTTCGCTTAATCCGTAGTCCCTGTTTCGAGTTGCAAATATTAGCAGCAGAACCAGTATCAAATACCCAGGTGCTACTGCGAGCATTAGTAAGGTACACATCAATAACATGTATATCACATATACCTTTGTTCACCTTGCCATCCTTCTTATCTGCCAAATACATGGGGCAGTTCCGCTTCCAGTGACCACTCTGCTTGTAGTAGAAGCACTCAGTCTTAGGCTTTGGTCCAGACTTGGGTTTCTTCTCTTGAGCAGCAACTTGTTTGCCGTTCTTCTTGAAGTTCCCCTTCTTCTTCCCTTTACCCTTTTTCTTGAAACTGGTGGTCTTGTTGACCATCAACACTTGATGCTCCTTTTTGATTTCTACCTCCGCAGCTTTTAGCATTGCAAAGAGCTCGGGAATAGTCTTGTTCATCACTTGCATATTATAGTTCATCACGAAGCTCTTGTAGCTTGGTGGCAGTGATTGAAGAATTCTGTCAATGACACTATCATCAGGAAGATTAACTCCCAGTTGAATCAAGTGATTATTATACCCAGACATTTTGAGTATATGTTCACTGACAGAACTATTCTCTTCCATCTTGCAACTATAGAACTTATTGGAGACTTCATATCTCTCAATCCGGGCATTTGCTTGAAATATTAACTTCAACTCCTGGAACATCTCATATGCTCCATGACGTTCAAAACGTCGTTGAAGTCCCGGTTCTAAGCCGTAAAGCATGGCACACCGAACTATCGAGTAGTCATCGGCTTTGCTCTGCCAGACGTTCTTAACGTCGTCAGTTGCATCTGCACCAGGCCTGGAACCTAGCGGTGCTTCTAGGACGTAATTCTTCTATGCAGCAATGAGGATAATCCTCAAGTTACGGACCCAGTCCGTGTAATTGCTACCATCATCTTTCAACTTATCTTTCTCAAGGAACGCATTAAAATTCAACAGAACAACAACACGAGCCATCTATCTACAACAAACATAGATAAGCAAAAATACTATCAGGTACTAAGTTCATGATAAATTTAAGTTCAATTAATCATATTACTTAAGAACTCCCACTTAGATAGACATCCCTCTAATCATCTAAGCGATCACGTGATCCAAATCAACTAAACCATGTCCGATCATCATGTGAGATGGAGTAGTTTTCAATGGTGAACATCACTATGTTGATCATATCTACTATATGATTCACGCTCGACCTTTCGGTCTCAGTGTTCCGAGGCCATATCTGTATATGCTAGGCTCGCCAAGTTTAACCTGACTATTCCGCGTGTGCAACTGTTTTGCACCCGTTGTATTTGAATGTAGAGCCTATCACACCCGATCATCACGTGGTGTCTCAGCACGAAGAACTTTCGCAACGGTGCATACTCAGGGAGAACACTTATACCTTGAAATTTAGTGAGAGATCATCTTATAATGCTACCGTCAAACAAAGCAAAATAAGATGCATAAAGGATAAACATCACATGCAATCAATATAAGTGATATGATATGGCCATCATCATCTTGTGCTTGTGATCTCCATCTCCGAAGCATCGTTATGATCACCATCGTCACATGCGCGACACCTTGATCTCCATCGTAGCATCGTTGTCGTTTCGCCACCTATTGCTTCTACGGCTATCGCTACCGCTTAGTGATAAAGTAAAACAATTACAGGGCGATTGCATTGCATACAATAAAGCGACAACCATATGGCTCCTGCCAGTTGCCGATAACTCGGTTACAAAACATGATCATCTCATACAATAAAATATAGCATCACGTCTTGACCATATCACATCACAACATGCCCTACAAAAACAAGTTAGACGTCCTCTACTTTGTTGTTGCAAGTTTTACGTGGCTGCTACGGGCTGAGCAAGAACCGTTCTTACCTACGCATCAAAACCACAACGATAGTTCGTCAAGTTAGTGTTGTTTTAACCTTCTCAAGGACCGGGCATAGCCACACTCGGTTCAACTAAAGTTGGAGAAACTGACACCCACCAGCCACCTATGTGCAAAGCACATCGGTAGAACCAGTCTCGCGTAAGCGTACGCATAATGTCGGTCCGGGCAGCTTCATCCAACAATACCGCCGAACCAAAGTATGACATGCTGGTAAGAAGTATGACTTGTATCGCCCACAACTCACTTGTGTTCTACTCGTGCATATAACATCTACGCATAAAACCCGGCTCGGATGCCACTGTTGGGGAACGTAGTAATTTCAAAAAAAAATCCTACGCACACGCAAGATCATGGTGATGTATAGCAACGAGAGGGGAGAGTGTTGTCCATGTACCCTCGTAGACCGTAAGCGGAAGCGTTAGTACAATGCGGTTGATGTAGTCGTACGTCTTCACGATCCGACCGATCAAGTACCGAATGTACGGCACCTCCGAGTTCAGCACACGTTCAGCTCGATGACGTCCCTCGAACTCCGATCCAGCCGAGCTTTGAGGGAGAGTTCCGTCAGCACGACGACATGGTGACGATGATGAGGTTCTACCGACGCAAGGCTTCGCCTAAGCACCTCTACGATATTATCAATGTGGAATATGGTGGAGGGGGGCACCGCACACGGCTAAGAGATCAATGATCAATTGTTGTGTCTAGAGGTGCCCCCCTGCCCCCGTATATAAAGGATCAAGGGGGAGGGGGCGGCCTGCCAGGAGGAGGCGCGCCAGGGAGGAGTCCTACTCCCACCGGGAGTAGGACTCCCTCCTTTCGTAGTCCAAGTAGGAGAGGGGAACGAAGCGAGAGAGGAGAGGAAGGAAGGGGAGGCGCCGCCCCCCTCTCCTTGTTAGGGCTGGACTAACGAGCTACTCGGCTCATCAAGACTCGGCTCGTTAACGCTCGTGATCATTAAGGCTCCGATTGTTAAGCTCGTTAAGGATAACGAGCTAAATATAAAGATTGGCTCAGTTCGTTATATGTTCGCGAGCGCTCACGAGCAGCTCGTTAGGAATAGGCATCAGTAGACAAGATACATCACATGCATGTAATTACAAACATACATAGGTACAGCCAGTAGGATTCGATAAATCGAGAACATGAGAAGACGAGAAAGATATGAATGTGGCAAATAGCCCATCCATAGACTTAGGAGTGATCGAAGTCACCGAAAAATTCTCTATAATGAACAAAATCACGTGACTACCGAGCTTAACGAGTAGCTCACGAAACTCGCAATCACGATCGTTTAACTTGTTAGTGTTAACGAGCAAAAATTGCTGCTCGGCTCGGTTCATTAAGAAAACGAGTCGAGCTCAAACGAGTCGAGCAGCTGAGCGCTCATTAGACTCATCGAGCTTCGAGCTTTTTGTCCAGCCCTACTCCTTGTCCTATTCGGACTAGAGGGGGAGGGGGCGCGCGGCCAGCCCTGAATGCTCCTCCTCTTCTCCACTTAGGGCCCATGAGGCCCATTAACCCCCCGGGGGGTTCCGGTAATCCCCCGGTACTCCGATATGCATCCGATAACCCCCGGAACCATTCCGGTGTCCGAATATAGTCGTCCAATATATCAATCTTCATGTCTCGACCATTTCGAGACTCCTCTTCATGTCTGTGATCACATCCGTGACTCCGAACTATATTCGGTACATCAAAACACATAAACTCATAATATAACCGTCATCTAACTTTAAGCGTGCGGACCCTACGGGTTCGAGAACTATGTAGACATGACAGAGACATGTTTCCGGTCAACAACCAATAGCTGAACCTGGATGCTCATATTGGCTCCTACATATTCTATGAAGATCTTTACCGGTCAAACCGCATAACAACATACATTGTTCCCTTTGTCATCGGTATGTTACTTGCCCGAGATTCGATCGTCGGTATCTCAATACCTAGTTCAATCTCGTTATCGGCAAGTCTCTTTACTCGTTATGTAATACATCATCCTGCAACTAACTCATCAGTCACATTGCTTGCAAGGCTTATAGTGATGTGCATTACCGAGAGGGCCCAGAGATACCTATCCGACAATCGGAGTGACAAATCCTAATCTCAAAATACGCCAACTCAACATGTACCTTCGGAGACACCTGTAGAGCCCCTTTATAATCACCCAGTTATGTTGTGACGTTTGGTAGCACACAAAGTGTTCCTCTGGTAAACGGGAGTTGCATAATCTCATAGTCATAGGAACATGTATAAGTCATGAAGAAAGCTATAGCAACATACTAAACGATCAAGTGCTAAGCTAACGGAACGGGTCAATTCAATCACATCATTCTTCTAATGATGTGATCCCGTTAATCAAATGACAACTCATGTCTATGGTTAGGAAACACAACCATCTTTGATTAACGAGCTAGTCAAGTAGAGGCATACTACTGACACTATGTTTGTCTATGTATTCACACATGTATTATGTTTCCGGTTAATACAATTCTAGCATGAGCAATAAACATTTATCATGATATAAGGAAATAACTTTATTATTGCCTCTAGGGCATATTTCCTTCACCACCTCGCTGCGGCTTTTCACTGCTCGTGAGCAGGCCGGCGAGGGCGGCGAGCACCATGAGATGCTCCTACTCCTGGACGTCGGCTTCGGCTTCCTCCTCCGGCAACTCCGCGAGCGCCTCCTCATTGTCCGAGTTCATCACCGGGCCGACAGACAAATCACCAAACACCTTGCGGGCGACGTGGGCGCACACCCGCGGGTGTACAGCCCCTGCTCGGCCGGAACACCGAAAAAGTTGCCCGGACGGAGGTGGAGAGGCTGCCTCGGCGAAACCTCTTCTCTTTTCCAGCGGGGAATGGCCTGTCTAGCTGTGGTGGGTGGTGGACGGCGCCGGGATCGGCAGGGTCTCGGCCGAGCGCGGGAGGGTCAAAGGCGAATCTGGACGGTCGGCTTGACTTTTTCGCCTGGCAGTGTGGCCCCAGGTGCGCTTTTCCCTTGCGCCGGAGCCCCCGAGCGCCCCCCAGTGCGCCTGGTTCGGCCTGCGACCGTCGGACCCAAAAACAGGCCGAGCCAGCGGAATTCGGCGTCTTGGGGGCGCAACTGAGGCTTTTTTTGACGCCGGGGCGGAAAAATTGCCTGGGGAGGGCCTGTTGGGGGCGCGGTTGGAGATGCTCTAAGGGCTACTCCATCACTTGCTATTGGGAGCTTGGGAATAGGAGTTGTACACGCGCGCTCCTCCTCCTTCGGTGCTCGTCTCGTCACAACACGCGCGCGCCACGGGTTGAGGGAATGAGCCGAGCCGAAGCTTATTTTTGCCGGTCAGGAATGGTTAGTTAATCTTGGATTAATTAACGAGTCGCTTATGGAAGTGCCACTATCCGAGACTGGACCGTGGGCTGTTCATGGACTCGGTTGTGGGCCTGAGCCCAGGCCCATCTACCCAACGGCCTATATAAGAAGGCGTTGGTTAGTTGAGTGAACCCTAACTCAATTCACTCACTCCCTCTCGCACAACCCTAGCCGTCATCTACTGTTTCTCTCATTGTGTTGCTTCTGGCTATCCCATCCCGATGACCGCGTGCACGGTTGGTCGGGAGAGCAGGTGCCTCTGGAACCCCGTCGTTCGAGATCCTGCCCCGACGAACGGTAATAAGGTTTTTGGGGAGCGTCTCGATGCGACTCCTCCCGATCTGTCCCCGTGTTCGCCTGCCTTTGCTTCCACTACTTCCTCTACATCGACTCCATGGCTGACAATGAAGTCGCCAAGAAGAAGGCCTTGGCTGATGCCGAGGCCGCTGCTGTTGCCACCGCATTGGCCTGGCCAACCGGAGGGTATGACTCGTTCATCCCCTTTCTACTCGTACATGTGCTCGTCGTATATATGTTGTTTATAGATGTTTCGATTCCATGTACTGTACGTGCTCACATGCTTACATATCGGTATGAGATGCATACCGTATTTGCCATGTTTACTGTTTACTTGTGGATTAGATTAGTCAAAAAAATGCTAATATTTTCAACAATCCAAAAACCTTATTTTAGGCACTTTTCGACTCATGGATTTGCCGCTACTCTGAAACCGGAAAAGTTTATTGGGACGCATTTTAAGCGTTGGCAGACTAGGACCACCTTGTGGCTCACGACAATGAACGTGTTATGGGTTGGTGGTGTGTCTCCCACGGTAACGATTGCTCCTGAATAGGAGAATTCGTTTAGGGAGGCAAACATCATCTTTGTAGGATCCGTTCTTACTATGATTGGAGACAAGCTGGTGGACGCATATCTCCATATGCATGTTGCCAAAAACTTGTGGGATGCGCACGAAGCAAAGTTTGGCGCGACCGGCACTGGCAGTGAGTTGTATGCCATGGAGCAGTTCCATGATTACAGGATGGTTGATAACCGTCCTGTATTGGGGCATGCTCATGAGATACAATGCATCGCTAAGGAGCTGGAGCTCCTGAAGTGTGAGTTACCGGACAAGTTTGTCGCGGGTTGCATTATTGCAAAACTCCCTCCTGGATGGAGGAACTTTGCTACTTCTCTCAAGCACTTGAGACGCGAATTCTCTGTTGAGGATGCCATTGGTCATCTAAGTGTTGAGCAGAACTCAAGAGCAAAGGACTCACACGTGAAAGGGGCAGAAGGTTCTTCTAGTGCCAATGTGGTGCAGAAGAACTTCCACAAGTTCAAGGGAAAGAACCCTGTCCAACAGAATGCTACCTTTAAGAAGAAGGGTAAGAAGAAAGACAAAAAGAGAGATGGCTGCTTTACTTGTGGTTCATAGGAACATTGGGAAAACAAGTACAAGAAGCCAGGACAGGACGTCAAGTCTGTCAATGTCACTCTGAGCAACAATGATGGGGCATCTGGGTATGGTAATCTGTTTATCGTACTTTCAGTTTGTCAGTCCACCGATTGGTGGGTTGACATTGGGGCAATATTCATGTGTGTGCTGATGTGTCTTTGTTTTCTTCTTACCAGGTCGCACGAGATTGTTCCGTCCTGATGGGGAACGGCTCGCATGCTTCTGTTCATGGTGTTGGCATGGTAGATCTGAAGTTTACTTCGGGAAAGATCGTGCAACTAAAGAACATGCAACATGTCCCTGCCATCAAGAAAAATCTCGTTAGTGACTCCCTTCTATGTAAAGAAGGGTTTAAGTTAGTATTTGAGTCTAACAAAGTAGTTGTATCTCGTTATGGACTATTTGATGGAAAATGATATGATTGTGGGGGTTTGTTCCGCCTTTCCCTGGAGGATTTTTGTAATAAAGTCGTGAACCAAATTCATTCCAATGTGAGCGAATGTGAGGTTTGGCATTCACGTCTTTGTCACATAAATTTCGGTTGTATGACGCGGCTAGCTAAGATGAATCTAATCCCGAGTTTCAGTTTAGCCAAAGGCTCTAAGTGCCATGCGTGTGTGCAAGCAAAGCAACCTCGTAAGCCTCACAAGCCTACGAAGGAGAGACACCTGGCACGACTAGAGCTCATACATTCAGATCTTTGTGAGATGAATTGTGTGTTGACTAAAGGTGAAACGGAATACTTCATGACTTTGATTGATGATTCCAATAGATTTTGTTATGTGTATTTGTTAAATACAAAGGATGAGGTTCTACACTACTTTAAAATTTATAAGGCTGAAGTTGAGAACCAACTTGAGAAGAAAATAAAACGAGTCCGGTCTAATCATGGTGGAGAGTACTTTTCTAGTGAGTTTGATTTATTCTATGCGGAACATGGTATTATTCATGAGAGGACGCCTCCTTATTCACCCAAATCAAACGGGGTTGCTGAACGGAAAAACCGTACTCTAACAGATTTGGCTGACACCATGTTAGATACATCGGGTTTATCCAAGGCATGGTGGGAGAGGCTGTATTGACGTCATGTCATGCCCTGAATAAAGTTCCCACGAAGGATAATGAGACTACTCCCTATGAGCAATGGGAAAATAAAAGAACTACACTCTCTTACTTGCACACTTGGGGTTGTTTGGCGAAATTCAATGTGCTGATCCCCCAAAAGCATAAGCTTGGACCAAAGATCGTGGAGTGTGTTAATTTGGGCTACGCTAAGAATAGCGTTGGCTATAGATTTCTAGTAGTGAAATCAAAGGTACCTGACCAATTGGGCGGTACAATTACTGAAGCAAATATGCCCTAGAAGTAATAATAAAGTTGTTATTTTATATTTCCTTATATCATGATAAATGTTTATTATTCATGCTAGAATTGTATTAACTGGAAACTTGATACAAGCGTGGATACATAGACAAAACACATTGTCCCTAGTGAGCCTCTAGTAGACTAGCTCGTTAATCAATGATGTGTTTTCATTTGATGAACGGGATCACATCATTAGGAAAATGATGTAATAGACAAGACCCTTCCGTTAGCTTAGCATATTGATCATTCAGTTTTATTGCTATTGCTTTCTTCATGTCATATACATATTCCTTTGACTATGAGATTATGCAACTCCCGGATACCGAAGGAGTGCCTTGTGTGCTATCAAACATCACAACGTAACTGGTGATTATAAAGATGCTCTACAGGTATCTCCGACGGTGTTTGTTGGGTTGGCATAAATTGAGATTAGGATTTGTCACTCCGAGTATCAGAGAGGTATCTCTGGACCCTCTCGGTAATGCACATCATAATAAGCCTTGCAAGCAAATGACTAATGAGTTAGTCATGGGATGATGTATCACGGAACGAGTAAAGAGACTTGCCGTTAACGAGATTGAACTAGGTATGAAGATATCGACGATTGAATCTCGGGCAAGTATAACATACTAATGACAAAGGGAACAATGTATATTGTCATTATGGTACGACCAATAAAGATCTTCATAGAATATGTGGGAACCAATATGAGCATCCAGGTCCGGTGTTGGTTATTGACTGGAAAGGTGTCTCGGTCATGTCTACATAGTTCTCAAACTCGTAGGGTCCGCACGCTTAACATTCGATGATGATTTTGTATTATATGAGTTATGCGATTTGGTGACCGATTGTTGTTCGGAGTTCTGGATGAGATCACGGACATGACAAGGAGTCTCGAAATGGTCGAGAGGTAAAGATTGATATATAGGACGATAGTATTCGGACACCGGAAGTGTTTCGGAGAGTATCGAGACATATCGGACTACCGGAGGGGTTACCGGAACCCCCCAGGGGGGGGGGGTTAATGGGCCACATGGTCCAAAGGGGAAGGGCACACTAGCCCACAAGGGGTTGGCGCACCCCTCCTAGGCTGCCGGCAAAGTGGGAGAAGGAAAGAGGGGGAGTCGGCCTCCCCCTTCCTTTCCTCTCCCTTCTTCCTTTTCCCTCCTGGTAAATATGGTAGGGCGGCGAATTGGAATAGGGACCCCAAGTAGAATTCCACCTACTTGGGGCGTCCCCTTGGCTGCCTCTCCTCCCCTCCAACCTATATGTATGTGGGGGGTGATACGTCCATTTTGCATCATGCTTTTATATCGATATTTATTGCATTATGGGATGTTATTACACGTTATGTCACAATACTTATGGCTATTCTCTCTTATTTTACAAGGTTTACATGAAGAGGGAGAATGCCGACAGCTGGGATTCTGGACTGGAAAAGGAGCAAATATTGGAGACCTATTCTGCACAGCTCCAAAAGTCCTGAAACTCCACGAAAGTCATTTTGGGAATTAATAAAAAATATTCAGCGGAAGAAATACCTGAGGGGGGCCACCCACCACCCACGAGGGTGGGGGGCGCGCCCTACCCCCTGGGTGCGCCCCCCTGCCTCGTGGGCCACCTGGCAGCCCTCCGGTGCCCATCTTCTGCTATATGAAGTCTTTTACCCTAAAAAAATCATAAGCAAGCTTATGGGACGAAACTCCGCTGCCACGAGGCAGAACCTTGGCGGAACCAATCTAGGGCTCCGGCGGAGCTGTTCTGCCAGGGAAACTTCCCTCCGGGAGGGGGAAATCATCACCATCATCATCACCATCGATCCTCTCATCGGGAGGGGTTCAATCTTGATCAACATCTTCACCAGCACCATCTCCTCTCAAACCCTAGTTCATCTCTTGTATCCAATCTTTGTACCAAAACCTCAGATTGCTACCTATGGGTTGCTAGTAGTGTTGATTACTCCTTGTAGTTGATGCTAGTTGGTTTATTTGGTGGAAGATCATTTGTTCAGATCCTTAATGCATATTAATACCCCTCTGATTATGAACATGAATATGCTTTGTGAGTAGTTACGTTTGTTCCTGAGGACATGGGTGAAGTCTTGCTATTAGTAGTCATGTGAATTTGGTATTCGTTTGATATTTTGATGAGATGTATGTTGTCTCTCCTCTAGTGGTGTTATGTGAACGTCGACTACATGACACTTCACCATTATTTGGGCCTAGAGGAAGGCATTGGGAAGTAATAAGTAGATGATGGGTTGCTAGAGTGACAGAAGCTTAAACCCTAGTTTATAAGTTGCTTCGTAAGGGGTTGATTTGGATCCATATGTTTCATGCTATGGTTAGGTTTACCTTAATACTTCTTTTATAGTTGCGGATGCTTGCAATAGGGGTTAATCATAAGTGGGATGCTTGTACAAGAAAGGGCACTACCCAAGCACCGGTCCACCCACATATCAAATTATCAAAGTAACAAACGCGAATCATATGAGCGTGATGAAAACTAGCTTGACGATAATTCCCATGTGTCCTCGGGAGCACTTTTCTCATTATAAGAACATGTGATGATATGGGATCCTGGGACTATAAATGATTGAAATTGGAATTTCACCAGAAGTTTTATCCTATGCATCTTTTTCATCACGATCGCAATTATATATATAATTTTTGGCCTTGCGAAGGAGAAAGTATCACTCAAGCTTGGGGGAGGCTTAAGTCAATGTTATATTCATGCCCTAATCATGAGCTCTCAAGAGAAATGATTATTCAAAGAATTTATGCTCGGCTTTCTCTCAACAATCGCTCCATGCTTGATACTTCTTGTGATGGATCTTTTATGATGATGACTATTGAATTCAAATGGGATTTATTGGAAAGAATTAAACGCAACTCTGAAGATTGGGATTCCGACGATGGTAAGGAGTTAGGTATGACACCTAAGTTTGATTGTGTTAAATCTTTTATGGATACCGATGCTTTTCGTGGATTTAACACTAAATATGGACTTGACTCTGAGATAGTAGCTTCTTTCTGTGAATCATTTGCTACTCATGTTGATCTCCCTAAGGAGAAGTGGTTTAAATGTAATCCTCCCACTGAAGTAAAAGTAGTTGCACCTATTACAGTTGAAGAAAAGACTATCACTTATAATGATCCTATTGTTCCTACTACTTATATTGAGAAACCACCTTTCCCTGTTATGATAAAGGATCATGCTAAAGCTTCAACTATGGTTCCTAAGAGTAATACTAGAACATATACACCTCCTGAGCAAATTAAAGTTGAACCTAGTATTGCTATGGTTAAAGACCTCTTGGCTGATAATATTGATGGGCATGTTATTTTTTTCTGTGATCAAGCTGCTAGAATTGCTAGACCCGATGCTAAGAAACATAGACCTGTTGTAGGCATGCCTGTTATTTATGTTAAAATAGGAGATCATTGTTATCATGGCTAATGTGATATGGGTGCTAGTGCCAGTGCAATACCTTATTCTTTATATGAAGAAATTATGCATGACATTGCACCTGCTGAAACAGAAGAAATTGATGTTACAATTAAGCTTGCCAATACAGATACTATTTCACCAATCGGGATTGTTAGAGATATTGAAGTCTTGTGTGGGAAAGTTAAATATTCTGCTGATTTTCTTGTTCTTGGTTCCCCACAAGATGACTTTTGTCCCGTCATATTTGGTAGACCCTTCTTGAACACTGTTAATGCTCAGATAGATTGCGAAAAGGATGTTGTTACTATTGGGTTAGGGGATATGTCTCATGAGTTTAATTTTGCTAAATTTCATAGACAATGCCATGATAAAGAATTGCCTAGTAAGGATGAAATTATTGGTCTTGCTTCTATTGCCGTGCCTCCTACTGATCCTTTAGAACAATATTTGCTAGACCATGAAGATGATATGTATATGAATGAAAGGAGGGAAATAGATGAAGTGTTCTTTAAACAGGGACCTATTTTGAAACACAACTTGCCTGTTGAAATCCTAGGGGATCCTCCACCACCCAAGGGTGATCCCGTGTTTGAGCTTAAACCATTAACTGATACTCTTAAATATGCCTATATTGATGAAAAGAAGATATATCCTTTTATTATTAGTGCTAACCTTTCAGAGCAGGAGGAGGAAAGATTATTGAAAACTCTGAAGAAGCACTGTGCTGCTATTGGATATACTCTTTATGATCTTAAGGGCATTAGTCCCACTCTATGCCAACCAAAATAAAATTGGGGGAAGACGCCAAACCAGTTATTTATCACCAACGACGGTTAAATCCTAAGATGAAAGAAGTGGTAAGAAAGGAAATATTAAAGCTCCTTGAGGCAGGTGTAATTTATCCCGTTGCTGATAGTCAGTGGTTAAGTCTTGTTCATTGTGTCCCTAAGAAGGGAGGTATTACTGTAGTTCCTAATGATAAAGATGACTTGATCCCGCAAAGAATTATTACAGGTCATAGGATGGTAATTGATTTCTGAAAATTAAATAAAGCTACTAAAAATATCATTACCCTTTACCTTTTATTGATCAAATGCTAGAAAGACTATCCAAACATACACATTTTTGCTTTCTAGATGGTTACTCCGGTTTCTCTCAAATACCCGTGTCAGCAGAGGATCAAGAAAAGATCACTTTTACTTGCCCTTTCGGTACTTTAGCTTATAGACGTATGCCTTTTGGTTTATGTAATGCACCTTCTACCTTTCAAAGATGCATGATGGCTATATTCTCTCACTTTTGTGAAAAGATTTGTGAGGTATTCATAGATGATTTTTCCGTTTATGGATCCTCTTTTGATGATTGTTTGAGCAACCTTGAACGAGTTTTGCAGAGATGCGAATATACTAGTCTTGTCTTGAATTGGGAGAAGTGCCACTTTATGGTTAATGAAAGCATTGTCTTGGGGCATAAAATTTCTAAAAGAGGTATTGAAGTTCATAAAGCTAAGGTTGATGTTATTGAAAAGATGCCATGTCCCAAGGACATTAAAGGTATAAG
This sequence comes from Triticum dicoccoides, assembly GCF_002162155.2. NCBI lineage: Eukaryota > Viridiplantae > Streptophyta > Magnoliopsida > Poales > Poaceae > Triticum > Triticum dicoccoides. The sequence goes on from NC_041385.1 coordinate 58,134,616, forward strand.
AAGTTTCCTTGGTCATGCCAGTTTTTATAGGAGGTTCATTAAGGACTTTTCTAAAATTTCTAGGGCTCTGACTAATCTATTACAAAAAGATATTCCTTTTGTCTTTGATGATGATTGTGTAGAAGCATTTGAAACACTTAAGAAAGTTTTGATTTCTGCACCTATTATTCAGCCACCTGATTGGAATTTACCCTTTGAAATTGTGTGTGATGCCAGTGATTATGTTGTAGGTGTTGTTCTAGGACAAAGAGTTGATAAGAAACTAAATGTTATTCAATATGCTAGTAAAACTCTAGACACTGCTCATAGAAATTATGCTACTACTGAAAAAGAATTCTTAGCAGTTGTATTTGCTTGTGATAAGTTCAGACCTTATATTGTTGATTCTAAAGTAACTGTTCACACTGATCATGCTGATATTAAATATCTTATGGAAAAGAAATATGCTAAACCTAGACTTATTAGATGGGTTCTCTTGCTACAAGAGTTTTATTTGCATATTATTGATAGAAAGGGAGCCGAGAACCCCGTTGCAGACAACTTGTCTAGGTTAGAGAATGTTCTTGATGACCCACTACCTATTAATGATAGCTTTCCTGATGAACAATTAGCTATCATAAATGCTTCTCGTACTGCTCCATGGTATGCTGATTATGCTAATTACATTGTTGCTAAATTCATACCACCTAGTTTCACATACCAGCAAAAGAAAAAGTTCTTCTATGATTTAAGACATTACTTCTGGGATGACCCACACCTTTATAAAGAAGGAGTAGATGGTGTTATTAGACGTTGTGTACCTGAGCATGAACAGGAACAGATCCTACGCAAGTGTCACTCTGAGGCATATGGAGGACACCACGCTGGAGATAGAACTGCACATAAGGTATTGCAATCCGGTTTTTATTGGCCTACTCTCTTCAAAGATACCCGTAAGTTTGTCTTGTCTTGTGATGAATGTCAAAGAATTGGTAATATTAGTAGACGTCAAGAAATGCCTATGAATTATTCTCTTGTTATTGAACCATTTGATGTTTGGGGCTTTGATTATATGGGATCGTTTCCTACCTCTAATGGGTATACACATTTTAGTTGCTATTGATTACGTTACTAAGTGGGTAGAAGCTATTCCAACTAGTAGTGTTGATCATAACACCTCTATTAAGATGCTTAAAGAAGTTATTTTTCCGAGGTTTGGAGTCCCTAGATACTTAATGACTGATAGTGGTTCACCTTTTATTCATGGTGCTTTTCATAAAATGCTTGCTAAGTATGATGTTAATCATAGAATTGCATCTCCATATCACCCACAGTCTAGTGGTCAAGTAGAATTGAGTAACAACGAGCTTAAATTAATTTTGCAAAAGACTGTTAATAGATCTATAAAGAATTGGTCCAAGAAACTTGATGATGCATTATGGGCTTATAGAACTGCATATAAGAATCCTATGGGTATGTCTCCGTATAAAATGGTTTATGGAAAAGCATGTCACTTACCTCTCGAACTTGAATATAAGGCATATTGGGCCATTAAAGAGCTCAATTATGAATTCAATTTTTCCGGTGAGAAGAGGTTATTTGACATTAGCTCACTTGATGAATGGAGAACCCAGGCCTATGAGAATGCCAAACTATTTAAAGAAAAAGTTAAAAGATGGCATGACAAAAGGATTCAAAATCGTGAGTTTAATGTAGGTGATTATGTGTTGCTTTTCAACTCTCGTTTAAGATTTTTTGCAGGAAAACTTCTCTCTAAATGGGAAGGACCTTACGTTATCGAGGAGGTCTATCGTTCTGGTGCCATAAAAATCAACAACTTCGAAGGCACAAATACGAAGGTGGTAAACGGTCAAAGAATCAAACATTACATCTCAGGTAACCCTATAAATGTTGAAACTAATGTTATTGAAACCATGACCCCGGAGGAATACATAAGAGACACTTTCCAGAACGTTTTAGACTCCAAAAAGGAATAGGTATGTGGTACGGTAAGTAAACCGACTCCAAAACAGTTCTAATAGCATTTTTTTCTCCGTTTTTGAATATTTAAGAAAATAGGAAAATAAGAAGTAGTCCAGGAAGGACACGAGGCATCCACGATGGTGGAGGGTGCGCCCTACCGCCCTGGGCGCGCCCCCTGCCTCGTGGGCACCTCGTGTGCTCTCTAGACTCCGTTGTCTCGCATGATACCTATTTTGGTCGGTAAAAATTCATTATATAATCTCCCGAAGGCTTTGACCACCATATCACGCAAAAATCTTCTATCTTTGTTTCGAGCTGTTTTTCTGACAGATCTAGAGCATCATGACGTCACCCTCCTCCAACAATGAAGACAAGTATGCTTGGCTATTGAAGATAGAGCTGAAGAGAGAAGAACCGGGGGATATTAACAAGGATGATGGGATCAAGAAGGCCATGGAGGATCAAGCTATGGCGGCAGAAGAAGAAAACATCCCTCAACCTCTTCCTAACCTCTTTACCCCAACAGAGATTGAAGCTTTCAAGATGATTGAGTTAGCTCGCATACAAAACAAGTATCTCACACAGGAAAATATTTTGTTGAAGGATCATATCATCGCACTTAAGGGCATTATCCGCAAATTGGAAGAGCTCATATGCTCGATGTGCGACAATCCATCATCATCACCATCCTCTTCACCAGCAAAGGAGACATAAACACATGGGTATGGGCACTCCCCTTGGAAACTACCAAGCTTGGGGGAGTTGCCCCGGTATCGTATCACCATCACACTCCTATCTTTATTGTTTTAGTTAGTTCGATCCTTTTGGTAATATCTTGATCTAGTAGAATAAAGTTTTGGTATGAATTAGTTTTGAGTTTTGCTTTATGATCCGTCTATGTAATCGAGTCTGTGAGCTATATATAATAAAGATTAGTGTTGAGTCAAGGGCTTTGCTATCTTGCTATGATCTTAAGTGCGTAAAAGAATAAAAGAAATAAAAGAGATCATATTGATCTTATGGATAGTAATGACTTCACATATAAAGAGTATGATGATTAAAAGTTGTTGAGAGTTGGCAAACATAGTTTTGGTCATCGTTGCAATTAATAGGAAGTAATAAAGAAAGAGAGGTTCCCACATATAAATACACTATCTTGGCCATCTTTTATGATTGTGAGCACTCATTAAAGTATGGCATGCTAAAGAGTTGACATTGGACAAGCAAGACAACGTAATGGGTTATGTTTTCTCACATCTTAGTTAAAGTATATTGTCATGGATCGTCCAACATGTTGATCTTGCCTTTCCCCCTCATGCTAGCCAAATTCCTTGCACCAAGTAGAGATACTAATTGTGCTTCCGAATATCCTTAAACCCAGTTTTGCCACGAGAGTCCACCATATCTACCTATGGATTGAGTAAGATCCTTCAAGTAAGTTGTCATGTTGCATGCAATAAAAGTTGCTCTCTAAATATGTATGACTTATTAGTGTGGAGAAAATAAGCTTTATACTATCTTGTGATATGGAAGTAATAAAAGCGACGAACTGCATAATAAAGGTTCATATCACAAGTGGCAATATAAAGTGACGTTCTTTTGCATTAAGATTTCGTGCATCCAACCAAAAAGCACTTGACAACCTCTGCTTCCCTCTACGAAGGGCCTATCTTTTACTTTATGTTTTATACCTTATGCAAGAGTCAAGGTGATCTTCACCTTTCCTTTTTACATTTTATCCTTTGGCAAGCACCTCGTGTTGGAATGATCCT
>NC_041385.1:58138787-58210542 GCF_002162155.2 Triticum dicoccoides
GAACTATTATTGTTGACATTACCCTTGAGGTAAAAGGTTGGGAGGCAACACTATAAGCCCCTATCTTTCTCTGTGTCCGATTAAAACTCCATAACCATAAGTATTGCCTGAGTGTTAGCAATTGTGAAAGACTAAATGATAGTTGAGTATGTGGACTTGCTGAAAAGCTCTATTATTGACTCTTTCTGATGTTATAATAAATTGCAATGGCTTCAATGACTGAGATTATAGTTTGTTAGTTCTGAATGAAGTTTCTAAATCATACTTGACATTGTGAATAGATTGTTACTTGAGCATAAGGAATCATATGACAAAATATATATTTGTTGCTGTTATAAGAATGATCATGATGCCCTCATGTCCGTACTTTATTTTATCGATACCTCTATCTCTAAACATGTGGACATATTTTTCGATATCGGCTTCCGCTTGAGGACAAGCGAGGTATAAGCTTGGGGGAGTTGATACGTCCATTTTGCATCATGCTTTTATATCGATATTTATTGCATTATGGTCTGTTATTACACGTTATGTCATAATACTTATGGCTATTCTCTCTTATTTTACAAGGTTTACATGAAGAGGGAGAATGCCGACAGCTGGGATTTTGGGCTGGAAAAGGAGCAAATATTGGAGACCTATTCTGCACAGCTCCAAAAGTGCTGAAACTCCATGAAAGTCATTTGGGAATTAATAAAAAATATTCAGCGGAAGAAATACTTGAGGGGGGCCACCCACCACCCACGAGGGTGGGGGGTGCGCCCCCCTGCCTCGTGGGCCACCTGGCAGCCCTCCGGTGCCCATCTTCTACTATATGAAGTCTTTTACCTTGAAAAAAAATATAAGCAAGCTTACGGGACGAAACTCCGCCGCCATGAGGAGGAACCTTGGCGGAACCAATCTAGGGCTCCGGCGGAGCTGTTCTGCCGGGGAAACTTCCCTCCGGGAGGGGGAAATCATCACCATCGTCATCACCATCGATCCTCTCATTGGGAGGGGGTCAATCTCCATCAACATCTTCACCAACACCATCTCCTCTCAAACCCTAGTTCATCTCTTGTATCCAATCTTTGTACCAAAACGTCAGATTGGTACCTGTGGGTGGGCTAGTAGTGTTGATTACTCCTTGTAGTTGATGCTAGTTGGTTTATTTGGTGGAAGATCATTTGTTCAGATCCTTAATGCATATTAATACCCCTCTGATTATGAACATGAATATGCTTTGTGAGTAGTTACGTTTGTTCCTGAGGACATGGGTGATGTCTTGCTATTAGTAGTCATGTGAATTTGGTATTCGTTCGATATTTTGATGAGATGTATGTTGTCTCTCCTCTAGTGGTGTTATGTGAACGTCGACTACATAACCCTTCACCATTATTTGGGCCTAGAGGAAGGCATTGGGAAGTAATAAGTAGATGATGGGTTGCTAGAGTGACAGAAGCTTAAACCCTAGTTTATAAGTTGCTTCGTAAGGGGCTGATTTGGATCCATGTGTATCATGCTATGGTTAGGTTTACCTTAATACTTCTTTTATAGTTGCGGATGCTTGCAATAGGGGTTAATCATAAGTGGGATGCTTGTCCAAGAAAGGGCAGCACCCAAGCACCGGTCCACCCACATATCAAATTATCAAAGTAACGAACGCGAATCATATGAGCGTGATGAAAACTAGATTGACGATAATTCACATGTGTCCTCGGGAGCGTTTTTCTCATTATAAGAACTTGTCCAGGCTTGTCCTTTGCTACAAAAAGGATTAGGCCACCTTGCTGCACCTTATTTACTTTCATTGCTTGTTACTCGTTACAAATTATCCCATCACAAAACTATCTGTTACCTACAATTTCAGTGCTTGCAGAGAATACCTTACTGAAAACCGCTTGTCATTTCCTTCTGCTCCTCGTTGGGTTCAACACTCTTACTTATCGAAAGGACTACAATAGATCCCCTACACTTGTGAGTCATCAGGGGGCACCACTAGAAAACACAACAACAATTGTTAGCCGTGTGCGGCGCCCCCCTCCACAGTTTACGCCTCCGGTCATATCTTCGTAGTGCTTAGGAGAAGCCCTGCGCAGATCACTTCACCATCACCGTCGCCACACCGTCATGCTGACGGAACTCATCTACTTCCTCGACACTTTGCTGGATCAAGAGTTCGAGGGACGTCATTGATCTGAACATTTGCAGAACTCAGAGGTGCCGTACGTTCGGTGCTTGATCGGTCGGAACAAGAATAAGTTCGACTACATCAACTGTGTTATCAAACGCTCCTGCTTTCGGTCTATGAGGGTACGTGGACACACTCTCCCCCTCTCGTTGCTATGCATCTCCTAGATAGATCTTGTGTGAGCGTAGGATTTTTTTTGAAATTGCATGCTACGTTTCCCAAGAATTATAGAGTCTAAGGATGCTACATTCTTTGAGGATATTTTCCGCATGAGATATATGCAAAGCACTTCTAGACTGGAATCTGATGAGACTCCTGAACCTGCCATTCCGATGGAATAGTATGAACACAAAAGTGATGAAAGTTCCATGGAGGATGACAAGGAAACTCCTATTAGGAGCAAGAGACAAAGGACTACAAAGTCTTTTGGTGATGATTTTCTCGTTTACTTCATGGATGACGACACTCCCAGTTCCAATTCAGAAGCTTATGCATCTCCGGATGCTGACTACTGGAAGGATGCGGTCCATAGCAAGATGGATTCCATCTTGGCAAACAGGACATGGGAGATCACTGATCGTCCTTATGGTTGCCAACCATTGGGATGTAAGTGGGTGTTCAAGAAGAAGCTTAGGCCTGATGGTACTATTGAGAAGTACAAGTCTAGGCTTGTGGCCAAGGGTTATACCCAAAAAGAAGAAGAGGATTTCTTTGATACTTACTCACCTGTGGCTAGACTGACAACCATTCGAGTGTTACTCGCATTGGCTGCCTTGCATGGCCTTCTTGTTCATCAGATAGACGTTAAGACGGCTTTCCTCAACGGAGAGCTAGACGAGGAAATTTACATGCAACAGTGAGATGGCTTTGTAGTAAATGGTCAGGAAAGAAAGGAGCGCAAGCTAGTGAAATCTTTGTATGGCCTAAAACAAGCGCCTAACACTACAAAAAAACACTTCCGTGATGATACGTGTTTGTCGCAGTAGGTCACTTTTTCTATCATGCATGTACATCCATGACGATTTTATGACAGAATCAAGATAGTCATACATGTGTTGTCGTAGAAGTGTTCCATGACATTACGAAAATTATCATCACGGAAGTGTCCACTTCCATGACGATAAATTGTGCGTCATAGAAGTGCTTTCGTCAAGGGTGACCGACATGTGGCATCCATCGTAATGGATCGCAGTTAAGCTATCGGGTCCGGTTTTGGATCCGATAACCCATTAACAGCCCCGACCAATGGGGATTTCCACGTGTAAAATCATCATTGGCTGGAGGAAACACGTGTGGGCTCACCGTCGGGACAGATGTCATCCACTCATTGGACAGAAGGCGCCTATGATACATCGACACGTGGCAGGGCCCAACAGAGGCCCATTCCTATGCAAAGCCCGGCCCATTTGACTTGGTCAAAAGGTGGCGGCCCGGCCCACTGAAAGCCTGTTAACGGCCTGCATATAGCCCATTTACAGCCCGCTAACCCAGGGTCCGTTACGACCTATCCGAATTAGGCCCAGTAGCATCATATGGGCCGTCCAATATGATTCCAGACCGTTTTAACTTCCGGCCCATCATGCCTTTCGGCCCATATGAGGCCCTTTGTAACTCTTGGCCCATTAACGGCCTGTGGTGAAACTGGCCCATAATGAATAGTGTATCACTTTATACCCATTAACGGCCCATTATTCCATTGGGCCGTTTCCAGCCCATGTTATCTTTCGGCCTTCTCAGGGCCCATTTATTCTTGGGATCATTTCCAGCATTCAGTTACTTACGGCCCGTTACTATCATTTTCTGCTTGTGGGCCAAATTCAGCCCGTTGTTACAGTCGGCCCGTTTGTGGTCCGTTAATACGTTGGGCCGTTTACATAGCGTCATCAAATATGGCCTATTAACGACAGCATGTTATGGTCGGCCCATGAACGGACGATTCCAGCTCTAGCCCGTTTACGACCAAAATGCGGTCTGTTATTGGCCCATGTTTGGCCAATCGATCATACGGACCATATATGGCCCATTTGATGATAAGACCCGAAGAAGTCCCATTGTGTCTATGGCCCGTAGAAGGCCCATTGTTTCTACGGCCGGTAGGAGGCCCAGTGTCACTACAGTAAATATGTAGCCCATGGTTATTGTGGCCTAGTTTAAAAAAATAGTTATTGCGGCCACTAGCAAACCATGGAAAAAGAACTGCACTGACTACAAGAAAACAAATAAACAAGACAACAAGGAAATAAATAAGCAAGAAACTTACGCTAGGCTATCACGGCTATTACATATATTACATCCACTGGGCATCAAAGTTCACCACCAGTGCAAATATAGGGAACAAAGCAGCATATCATATACACTGGTTGTCAAAGTTGGCGACCAACGCAAATAAACACCGCAGCAAAACAAATCCAGAACTGAAACCACTTCAGAAGATCTCAAGAAACAATATCCTGGGTACCCATAATGCTGGCAAGATTCTTAGCAAGCTTATTAACTTTCTCTTGTTTGGCGCTTAAATCCTCCAGCGATTGATGTTGCACCAGGAAGTATGCATCTGAATTCTACAGGGACTTCCTCAGTCCTTCAGCTTCCTGTCGCAGCACATCTTATCGATGTCTTTCAACTTAAAGTTGAGACTCAAGAAGACGAATTGATTCAGGCAGCGAGTTTGAAGAGCTTGTGCCAGCAGTAGTGGCTAGTAACTCGAACACTACATCAAGACAAGACTTTTGGGTTCTCTCATTGTCATCAAGATAGTTTTTATCAGCTTTCTTGGAGACCAACTGGGATGTCTCCCTATCTTGAACCTTATCTGCATTACTTACTTTACCATTGCATAACAGGGTACTCTTCTCCAATATTTTGTCCGCATTCTAAAAGAGAAACAAGCAGACACATCACAGGTTTACCATGTTGTATATGAAACTCATTTTGGTAAATGAGTTCAGTAGTAAAGTGGACAGGATAACATCATGAAACAAACATATATCTATGTACCATGGTCACTTTATGGTCTATAGCATTCTAGTTTTTGTTGCCAAATCAAGATAGAGACACAGTTCAAATAATATTTGTTCAAGACAAAGCAGAATAGACAGAATATAAGTGTGGGAAACTATAGAGCAATAACAACACTTGTAATGTGCATGACATGAGAACATAACTGTTTATTCAATTGAAACTGAAATCAACATAGAACAGGTTACAACAGCAAACCAGTTAAAGAAACAGGTTTAAAACATACATGTTGCACCATTGGAGTTTCAATTCCATCCTTCAAATTTGAAAATAGTTGGTATGAGTAAATATAGTAATGCAAGAGCAAAGGAGTATGAACCATAGCTACAGAACCTGGCCTAAGAACAAATCTTCTTCTGCTTTAAGCGTTGAGTTGGGATTCAGAGTGGTGGTCCTCGTGCTTTGGGCACTGCAGTTCCCTTACTAACTACTCGTGTTTGGGTTCTCTATGGTGGAGACGGTGATGTGTCAACTGGAACTGGGTTACGATCTGCCGGGGTTGGGGTTAGAAGGGGTGTAGCTGGTTCTCTGTCCAACTTGGTAGGGGTACAATCTACGGGAGTCTGGGTTATGTGTGGTGGATCTGGTCCTTGGGCAAGTACAACCGTGGTTCTATCTGCATCAACTGGTAGCACTATCTTTTCTGAAGACCGTGTTGTTACTCCCTTAGATACTGCCATCACCCTTTCCAGTTCAAATGGATGATAAACAAGAAAAGTAATTGAAAGTACAGACATTGTATGATAGACAGGTGCAATGGATAGTGGGAAATAAAAGAGGGCATGAAATAATTCACATTTATGTTGTCTAACCAAACAGGATAGCATGACACAATTTCACATATATGATGGCTAACTAAACAGGATAGCATGACACAATTTCACATTATGATGGCTAACTAAAAAAGATGGGAAAACATAGTTCAAAATATGATGACTATGTAAACAGGATGACATGATATAACTATATAATGTGTTTATTAAATAGGTTGGCATGCCATAATTCACATACATTCATGGATAGAATGCCATAATTCAAAATATGATGACTGTAAACACTAAACAGGATGAGATGATATAACTATATGATGTCTTTGTTAAATGGGTTGCCATGCCATAATTCAAATAGATGATGTGTATGTACTATGTAAACATGATGGCATGATATAATTCAAATATATGATTTATACAGTAAGCAAGTAAGAAGATGGCAATCCATATATGATGTAAAAACTAAGCAATGCAAGACAACATGCATGACATGGGTAATATAACCCTGCCAAGTTTGAGCATAGACCTTAGGGGGGAAATAGGACTGGTTATCAGTCTCTGAAACCTCCTCTGAGGAGCTCTCTGTAACCAGCAAGATGTCTGCTTCAGCAGGTAGCATTATCTGCTATGAATACCTTGTTTTCACTCTAGATACTTCCATCACCGCTTCAAATGGCTGATGCACAGGAAGAGTAGTTGAATATACAAACGTTGTCGACAAATGGAACACATAATACAAAAAAATGATAGCATGATATAATTCACATGCATGATGATTGGCTAAACAACATGGCATTGCATAATTCACATATATAATGCCTTTGCAACAAGATAGCATTGCATAATTCACATATATAATGTCTTGCAACAAGATGGCAATGCATAATTCACATATATGGTAATTAGACACTGAACAGGTGGCATTCACATAAAGCATGTCTAAACTAATCAAATGACATAGCAATGCAAGACACCATACACACAATATGAGCAACATAACCCTGCCAAGTTAGAGTATACACCTCGGGGGGGGGGATAGGACTGGTCATGTTTCTCTGAATCCTCCTTTGAGGAGCTATTCGTAACCAACGAGATATGCGCTAGAACAAATCCTACAATTTTCCTTTGCTCCATTCCTTTGAACCGAATTCATGAATAGTAGTACCATAGGAAACTTTCTAATTCCTATGTTTTTCATTCACTTTTCCTTTCAAGCACTGGCGATTCTAGTAGGCAGGATTGAGCAAGGAAAATCTTGCAATAAAAAATGTTTTTGTGCTACTTCTATTACTTTGGACCCAGGCCACTGCCCTACTAGCTCAACTCCCAGGGCCATCGACAAATGCATAGCTCAAACGCGCAGAGATAAATAATGATGGCGTTGTAAGAGAGTCCATCACGGATAGCTAAGTTGCCTGGTACCTCACTTCTTGTTATATAGTAGGATAAAATAATCGTATTTCCCGTTACTATGTGTGCTCAGTGGACAATATATATAACATGTAGAGTAAAAAAGAGATTCAACAAGTGTACAACCTCTTTGGCGAAGCCATGTTGATCTCAGCATGATTGGGTTGGCCGGTGAGGATGCTCCGGCTGACTTGGCTGTCGGAGGAGGGGAAGAAGATCTTAGGCGTTTGGAGATGGAGCCCGAGGTACTGCTCCGCTGTGATGGAGGGTTTCGTCGTTGGAGCGGCTCCGGTGAGTTGTACGGCGCCGAGGCTGAAGCAGGACAAGAGAGACAATGTTAACCTGAGTGGAATTATAATAGCATCTCCAATAGATGACATGTGGCCCAGATGCAGTTGTAGTTGCATAACTGACATGTGGCCCAGATGCCTGTTGGGCCCACGTGTCAGTCAGCCAACTGCACCAGCAGTTAAGTAGGAGCAGCGTCCTTCTCCAACATAGCTCTCTGACTCCACGTCGCCGCCATGAAGCTAACCGGCCGTCAATGGTCAACCCGCCTATCTTGGCTTCAACCGGAGGGTAGCAGCGGTGGCCTTACTTGGACCCGAGCGGCGGAGACCTACCGTGTTCTACACTTCCTCATTTTCTGTCTGGCGCGACCTTGTTGGCAGCGGGGCGGGGCCTCGGCGGAGCCGGCGATGTCCTCTGTCTTGTTGCCGGTGGGAGGCGCCTTGGCAGAGCGGGGGAAATTCTCCCCCTCGTTGCCGGCAGGGTTGGGCCTCGGCTGAGCCAGTGATGTCCTCTGCCTCATTGTTGGTGGGGCGGGGCCTCAGCGGAGCTGGCGTTGTCCTCTGCCTCGTTGTTGGCATCGCGGGGCCTTGGCGGAGCAGGGCCTCGTCGACGCCAGCGGAGCGGGGACTTGTCGGAGACGGCATTGTTCTCTGCCTCGTCCTTGGTCTCGCCAAACAGTGCCTCGCCCGCTTCATCGCCCTCTTTGTAGGCGGTCGCAGCCTCCGCCACCCGCAAGAGGTACCACCAGCGCTCGAGGAGGCCCTCACGGGCGGAGTGGTACGAGTCGAGCAGCGCCTCCTGCTCCACCCGCTCCGCGGTTATCTACTCCTCCGCCTGCACGTGCTCCTGGAGGAGATGGTGGTTGTAAGCGGCATCGGCCTGCGCCTCCCGGAACTGCTCCTCACGCTTCTACCTCATTGTGTCCGTATATTGGGCACGGGCCTCGCCGATGGTCATGGTGCAATGCACCGGCAAGGATAGTGCGGAGGAGGGGGTTGGTGCCGGATCATCGACTACCATGTTCTCCATTGGGACGTCGTCGTCCTCCGGCTGCCTGCCGGCCAGTCAGTCGGCAACAATGGCTACCATCTCCTTGTGGTCCGTCGTCCTCCCATCCCGAAGAGCGCTTGAGCGCGAGGAAGACATGGTGGGCAGTAGTGGTGTGGAAAGGAGAAAGGAAACGAATGCGGATGACTGTGGCTATGGCCGGCGCAACAGTTTATATAGCAATGGTGGGCGGCGGATGGACGGATGTGTGGCGCCGTAGTAGCCACCTCGGCAACCGCGTATCATTAATGTGGGCGGCAGACAGACGGACGGACGTGACTCGTGTCGTTTGAAGGCGGAGCAATCGCCTGCACCGGGAAGCGGGGCGGGCGGCGCTGACCGTTTCAAGTGGAAAGCGCGCGCGGGCGAGGAGATGACTTTACTTGGAGAGGATGACAGTGTGAACCCACCAGGGCCATAGCCTCACATACGCAAGTGCCTCCTTATTATATAAAACTATAAAAAAAATTCTTCCTCCTGGTTTCCTGACATCACGGTCCCACACTATCGGTGTCAAAACCGGCGGATCTCGGGTAGGGGGTCCCAAGCAGTGCGTCTTAGGATCAATGGTAGCAGGAGGCAAGGGACACAATGTTTACCCAGGTTCGGGCCCTCTCGATGGAGGTAAAACCCTACTCCTGCTTGATTAATATTGATGATATGGGTAGTACAAGAGTTGATCTACCACGAGACCAGAGAGGCTAAACCCTGGAAGCTAGCCTATGGTATGATTGTTGTTGTATATGTCTATCGACTAGCCTGGCCCCGGTTTATATAATGCACCAGAGGCCTAGGATAACAAGAGTCCTAGCCGAATACGCCGGTGGGGGAGGAGTCCTTGTCTTGATCGTCAAGTCTTGTGGATTCTTCCTTGTATGCGGCAGCTGTCCGGACTGGCCCATGAGTATACGGCCATGGGGGTCCTCGGCCCAATCCAACTGATCGGGAGACGACGCGTTGAGTACCCCCTAGTCCAGGACACCGTCAGTAGCCCCCTGAACCGGTCTTCAAGTTAGGGACGCTCCTCGATTCTTCTGAACTGTTCTTCATCTTCGGTTGCCGGTCTTGAAAACTGGTTCAACAAATCTTCTCATCTTCTATCTTGAGGATCGCCGAAATGCATTCGACGAGTTTACACGTCGGGTATCCGAGTAGCCCCTTTAAGTTTCCGGCCTTTATCAATGCCTTCTTATTTTTATGCCACACCTCGGGTTCGGAGTTGTTCCCGGGAGGCAGTGTCCTCTTGCGTCCGAGCTCTAATGCCGGACTGCATTCAAGGTATCTCTTGTAGCCGAGCACCAATGCCGGACTGCTTCCCGGCTCTAACGCCGGAATGTATCCGAGCTCCAACACCGTACTATGTATCCGAGCTCCAACGCTGGACTGTATCCGAGCTCCAACGCCGGACTATGTATCCGAGCTCCAACGCCGGACTGTATCCGAGGTGTCGTAAATCACCTTGGTTCAAAGAAGTTTGAAGGAGTTTAGCCGAGCTTAATGCCGGAAATGCCCTCTATGGAGCCAGCCACTAGCGCCCGAGCTTTATGCCGGACTGCTTCCGAGGTGGTGCACCTCCCCGAATGTGGGCCGATTTTTGTCAATATTTTTGATTGGTGCAATTTATTCTCTACCGAGATACATAGCCAGTAGCCCTCAAGGTGGGTATCGGTCTAAAACCCGAGATGCACATGAAGGATGACATAAGACCGCTGATCCCCGTAGCCGCTGAGACTCAGGTTGATTTGCAAAATCGGTCTGAGGATCAAGTCCTAGCTCGGCAGAATACTTCGGGACACAAAAAGCGGCATGCTCAGTCCTCGAGACTCAGGTTGGGTGCGGCCGACCAACCTGAGGATCAAAATCTCCTCGGAAACTGTATTGCACTTAAAATTTTCTGCATAGAACAGGCAATGCAGTAGCCCCCGAGACACTGGTCGGGTGGCAACACCAGATCAGGGGATCGATGTGCCCCTTTAATATTTGTAAATAATAAGCCCGAAGCCCAGTAGCCCCCGAGCCTTAATGTGGGCACGGGAGGCCGAATTAAGGATCGATATCCATAGTACAATCACAAATTATGTGTAATGACTCTATGTATCCAAGTACTTTACGTCATTAATGCTCGGATCCGCATTGTACAAAACTTTGTTGACCGACCATCGGCTTCCACCTCCTCGGCCAATAGCCGAGGAGTGTTTGTCCTACTTTATAAAGCCTTTATGAGGGCAAAGATTTACAACAAACAAGGCAATCTGGCCATACGGTTTTATAAACAAAGGTACGCGGAGAGACATGTTATATTATTGTTTAACAGAAGAAATGTCTTCCAAAGAAAATAGTCCCGCTATCGGTTCCTTTCTTTGGGTTGTCATGCTAAGCATGATCTTGAAACCTCAGCTCCAATGTAAGAGCAAAATATCGAGGATTTAGTTTGGGAGGCCAGTTAATAGCCCCCGGTAGTGTTCGGCAACAGTCGAGGTCAAGTCGTAAACACTTCGGCCATTGTTATGAATGGCCCATCATTTAATGCCATCATCGGATTGCCGGCCAGTTTACGCTTATTGTGACAGTCAGCTTTCGGCTTTCTCCACTGAGGTGCTTAACCATGTGAGCTGGATGCACAATCGCAGTGGTTCTCCCTCTGCACACCTAGCCGAACAAAGCGGAACATAGGAGGCAAGCGCAGGAGCCGGGCAACCCAACTATTGACCGAAGACACAATTCGAAACCGATGCATATATAGCAATATCCGAGAATGTTTTTGCCGAATCTCTAAAGGTGTCCGGCGTTGCACTGCGAGACTTGTGCTGAAAACACACAAATAGTTTAAAAGTGCCATGGGCTCGAAAAGCCAAAAAACTTATTCAAAAGGTTAATGTCCGAACTAGATCAAGTGTTCGGTGCCAATCCGAAAATTGGACTTTAGAAAAAAAAGGTGCTTCTGCCGTGCTTTAACATGACACATCCTATCTCAAAACTTCAAGCGGGTCAGCCTACGGCTTCAACCTTCTATCCCGAAGGCGGAGTACTTCTTACTAGGCCAGTTTAGCAAACTAAACTCTAGCGGCTTTGAGAGAGAAATTAGGCTCCCTGGCTAGTGACCGCACACTTGTGTCGAAAAAAGGAGTGATAAATAATAATAAAAACTTTGCAACGACTAAGAAGAAAAACACTTATCATAAAATGGCTCATATAAATTTAAGAGCCCCCAAGTGACTTGGGTAAAAGAATGATTGCATGTACCGAAGTACTTATATCATATCTATGTTCAACCGAACTTTAAACGCGTCTTAACCGACCGTCGGCTTCTCCTTCTTCGGTCAAGGACCGAAAAGTGTTATGTACTCCATCTGTCGAGAATATCGACGGTGTTTCCAATAACCAGGCAATCAGGCCATAAGGCTGTAACAGACAAAGCGCGCTCAGGGAACTTATGCTATATTACTACGAAGTGTAAGAAGCATCTTCGAAGAAAATAGTACCCCCACCGATACCTTTCTTTGGTGCTCATTGTTATTATGAGACTTGTGCAATAGATTTTTTGTACTCATGAGTTCCGTTGTGTGCCGACCATGATTGAAAACAATAAGAGCGCTAGCTTTCGGCTTCACCCAGTCTGAGGTCCGGCTCGGGTGACCCGATAATGACAATCGTAGAGGTGCTCCCTTTACTCCCTAGCTGAACAATCGGGAACGTAGGGGTAAGCACAGGAGCCAGGCAACCCAGCTTGCAAATCACTTAAGTCAATATGGTGCATATTGTGGCGTAATACACGAACAAGGAACGAAGCCATACAAGTATAACCATATGCAAGAGGAAAAAGCTTCATGAAGGAAGCCCCCAAGTAAACGGGGTATTTGAATTTGCGCGTCACAAACAAAGTTTGGACAAGGAAATTTTACAAGCAACTTTTTTCCAAAAAAGTATAATGCATGGACGAGCCGAACACAAGTTAAAAATTTAAAACTTTGAGCATGAAGACAACTTGGCTGGTTAACGTGTTCGGTATTGATGACGCGGTCCGAGTTTGATGCGGGACAAGGTTCCATCCCTGAGCCGGTCCCGAGGTGGCGGAGCAAAGAGCTCGGCACTCCGAAATGGTGACATAGCACGGTCAATGCAGGACGGCAGGGTGATGCCGAAGTCCCCGGCATGGGGTAATGAAGTGTTGACGAAGCCCCCCGTCCAGCCGAGGTGACGCCAAAGGATATAGTCCGGCTGGATCATTTTCCTGTGCACAAAAAATAGTGCTAACCGGAGATAATAGTAATAATAAAAAAATCGTTGCATAACAAATAATTTATGCAAAGTGAGTAATAAAAGAAATATGGCCTGGCGCCAAAGTAAATATCGATGCAGGACGGCGGCGTGATGCGGTAAAGGCATGGCAAGGCCTGAATTCACAGGTCAGTTCGAGTTTCGGATGCGGCGTTCGCCGGACTATGTACGGAAACTGACCGAACCACCATGCAACTGTCGTTAATGTGGCCACCATTTGATAGACCTGCGTACATATGACGGACAAACCAGAGTAATAATTCATTGGGAAAAATGAACCCTAACAAGCAAAAACTACTAGGATTAATAGCACCTGGCTTATTTGTTGTAGCAATCCGAAGAAAGGTGATTCCCAAAATTGGGACTCGATCCGCACACCTATCGCCTGATGGGAAATAAAGCAACGGCATGACGATGTTGTCAAAGGTTGGCTCGCCGAGGCAAAGCCCTCAGTCCAGCTAACGTGGCGGAACTGGTCGGCCAGCGACGCCGAAGTCTCCGGAGTAGGTTGATGAAGAGATGATGAAGCCCCCGGTCCAGCGATGCAGGTCGTGACGTGGTCGATGCCGGCTTGATGAAGTGACCGTGTGGCGATGCAGGTGTGCCCGCTCCGTGTAATCCGTGGGGCCGCGATGTTGGTGATGATTTATCCTTTGCGATGCCGAACTATTGTTCGGCTAGCCGAGATGATGATCCAAAGAAATTGAGCTCGGCTCAACAAAGCGACGACGTGTCTAACGCAGGTCGGCTGCCGTGGAGTGATGTTGTCGGGCTAGTTTGGCACCGGCGCGACAGTGAAGTTCATATTGTAAGAATACTTTTAATACTACTGGGATGTGTTTGTGAATAAAACACAACACCCCATATGAAAACTTCCTTCAAAAGGGATGTCTGAAATCCCGTTCATAAAGAAGATGAATTCGGGTCAGATTCGTTCTCGTGCAGAAAACAGATCCAAAAAGTGACGCACTAATCGGAAGTTTCCCGGAGTTTGGACGGTTGGATCGAGCTGAATTTTTGGCCGGTGGTAGATATGGGAATTCCGCAGCAAATCAACGGTTGGATCCTCAAAAGGACATCCGAGCTACATGCTGGATACCATGCCCTAAACTCGTCCGGATTCTCGTCCAGATTCAACAGGGCTCCGATATATCGGAGATTGCCGGAGATTCCTCCATCGGAACTCGACGAAATTTTTGCAGGGTTGTTGTAGACTTAATTCCGCATAATTCCACCGAAGTAATCGTTTAAGCGACACTCGAGGAGGCGGTGGCGGCGGATACAAGTTTGCTGTCCAGAAAAATAGCACGGTCGCCTGAG
The DNA here is from genome assembly GCF_002162155.2 of Triticum dicoccoides. Lineage (NCBI taxonomy): Eukaryota > Viridiplantae > Streptophyta > Magnoliopsida > Poales > Poaceae > Triticum > Triticum dicoccoides. The sequence continues at coordinate 58,153,092 of NC_041385.1, forward strand.
GGCAATGTTGACGTTGAGCCCCCGAGCTCCATGGATGACTCCTCCATGATCTTGATAGAGATCGGAGTTGGTGTTGATGAAGGCCTTCATCCGAACATGACGATCGGAGGTAGGGCACAGTCCTCGGTCAAACCAAGGTGGCCAGTCGAGCTGGTGACGAAGAAGCCGATGTCGCAGTTGACCTGCAGTCGAGCCATCGATCCTTTCGCCGATCACACAGTGGAACTCTCAATGAAAGCACCAATGTCGGTGTCAAAACCGGCGGATCTCGGGTAGGGGGTCCCAAGCAGTGCGTCTTAGGATCAATGGTAGCAGGAGGCAAGGGACACAATGTTTACCCAGGTTCGGGCCCTCTCGATGGAGGTAAAACCTTACTCCTGCTTGATTAATATTGATGATATGGGCAGTACAAGAGTTGATCTACCACGAGATCAGAGAGGCTAAACCCTAGAAGCTAGCCTATGGTATGATTGTTGTTGTATATGTCTATCGACTAGCCTGACCCCGGTTTATATAATGCACCAGAGGCCTAGGATAACAAGAGTCCTAGCCGAATACGCCGGTGGGGGAGGAGTCCTTGTCTTGATCGTCAAGTCTTGTGGATTCTTCCTTGTATGCGGCAGCTGTCCGGACTGGCCCATGAGTATACGGCCATGGGGGTCCTCGGCCCAATCCAACTGATCGGGAGACGACGCATTGAGTACCCCCTAGTCCAGGACACCGTCACACACCATTGTCAACCTATGTAGTCAATAAACGAGAGAATTGCACAAGAAGCGGCTGACAGCTGGGACCAAGTAGCTCGAGCAGTATTTGTGTTTTTGAGGTGTGAGCACTGCAGAGTTTTTTTGAGTGGTGTTTAGCCCAGGTATTAATTTTTCTCCTCTGAACAACAACGAAAACATCACTACAGGTATTAATTGGGCGGGTTGTGGCCCGTCTAGCCCAGGCCAGATATCTAGCCCAGATATTTATTTTTTTCAAGCTGAAAATGGCTAGCGCAGCTATAATTGTTTTTAGGAATACCCAGGCAAGGTCAAGTTGTTATTCTCCGCCTTGCTGGGATGCAAATCTTTCCTAGGAGGGATGCATTAGGCTTAACAAGAAAATGGGCTTTAAGAAATAATAAATGGGACATAATTATAAAAACTGGGCAGTAACTATAAAAAAATGCAACAAACACATAATTACTTTATAAAATATTATTTTTGGATAATGAAAAGTTTAATTTCATTAATTGTTGCGAGCGTAATGTTTCGTTGGATTTGTACGTAATATAAATTTATATTTAAATTGTATTTAATTTGACTAGAAATTTCGGGATAAAAATATTTCGGATCCATCAAAATGTGGGAAATTTTATTGAGTTCTATTTTGAACGGTTGGTTGAAATGGGTTGTACTTTTAAAAAACTGTAAATGGGCTATAGTAAATTCCATTAGAATTCAAAAATGGGCTGCACATTCTTACAAATCTCAAATGGGCTATAAGTTCTCTGCCACACACTTGTGGCCTTACTAAGTTGACGCGTCCCCTTAAAAAAAGATTTGGCGCGTATGCAAGGCTTTGTCAACTTATAGTCAACACACGTTTCTAGCAGCAGTGGTCGTTGGATGTCCATCCAACGGATGCCGTGCTTCTTCTTCAATCTCAGATATTCTAGCTTCACCTGCCCAAAAAATGATTCCTCCCCCTGACATCTGGGGCGCACCGTTTCGGAAGCTGGCCTATGGACCTACTAAGTTGACGCGTACCAAGGGCTTTGTCAACTTAGTCAATATAAACGATTCTAGCTGAAGTGACCGTACGATGTCCATCCAATGGCCGTCGTGCTTCTTCAACATCTGGTTTTCTTGCTCCAGCCGCCCAAAGCAGCGCCGGTCATGCCGCCAGCTCCTGTCCTCCCGTGGTCGGTTGTGCTGCCGCGGAGGCCTCACCGCCACCTACTACTCCCACCGCTGGCCAGGCCATCCCTCCACTCACCCACACCCCCTGTTATTCTATGGCGACGGCAGCCTCACACCATAGCCGAACCAGTGAACCCTCGTACTCATCTCCGCATGGGCATCCACTGCCGCGTCTTCCCAGGCTCCGCGTCCTCCCCTTCCTAGGCCTCGCCGTCGTCCACCGCCGTGGTGCTCTCGGCGCGGCGTGGTCAATGTGGTCAACAACCGACTTCCATCAGAAGAGTACTATATGTGGAGAGGCTGACAGCTGGGTCCACGGCAGCCGCAAGGAAGTGCCTCCTTATTACGCGCAAAATAATTATTCCTCCACCTGACAGCGGGGACCCACTGGACGGGCCACCATATTTCGCAAAAAAAACATTTCCCCCCTGACTGCTGGGACCCACCAGCTACATCTTCGCACGCAAGGAAGTGCATTCGGGCAAAAAAAGATTCGCCCCCCTGACTATTGGGACCTACCAGCTACATCTTCGCACGCAAGGAAGTGCTTGACAGTCGGGACCCACCTGGTCGAAGCATACGTAGCGTTGTCATTCTGGTCACGAACATGTACGTACATATTGGTCGATGTAGAGGGGCGCACGTGTCGTAGTAGAGGCACAAACGTGTCGTAGTAGAGGCGCGCATGTACACGTACGTATAGCGGCCAAGGTGCAAGAAAGTAAATACGGCCAGGGCTCGTGTACATGGCTGGGTCGGAACGGAGAAATAGCGTCGTCGTCGTGTTCATGGGGAGCCAACCGACTGGGTCAGAACGGAATGCGTCGTCGTGTTCATCGGGAGGGCTTGGACGGAACAGCCGATGGAAACGAGGCCTGACGTACCGCAGAACGGAGGAAATGGCCTTGTGTTCGACCGGCCATGTTCGAAACGGGATCCTGTTCATCGGGAGGGGTCTGGTGTACCGCAAAGTGGAGGAAACGGACTTGTGTTGGACCTCCTATGGTCAAAATGGGTCATGTTGATCGGGAGGGGTGTGGCGTACCGCAAAACAGAGGAAACGGACTTGTGTTGGAGCACTACAGTCGAAACGGGGTCCTGTTCATCGAGAGGGGTGTGGCGTACCGCAAAACGGGACTCCACGGGATACTGTTCATCTCCACCGTCGACTGATGACCCACAAGTATAAGGGATCTATCGTAGTCCTTTCGATAAGTAAGAGTGTCGAACCCGACGAGGAGCAGAAGGAAATGACAAGCGGTTTTTCAGTAAGGTATTCTCTGCAAGCACTGAAATTGTAGGTAACAGATAGTTTTGTGATAAGATAATTGGTAACGGGTAACAAGCAATGAAAGTAAATAACGTGCAGCAAGGTGGCCCAATCCTTTTTGTAGCAAAGGACAAGCCTGGACAATTTCTTATAATGAGAAAAGCACTCCCGAGGACACATGGGAATTATCGTCAAGCTAGTTTTCATCACTCTCATATGATTCGCGTTCGTTACTTTGATAATTTGATATGTGGGTGGACCAGTGCTTGGGTACTGACCTTTCTTGGACAAGCATCCCACTTATGATTAACCCCTATTGCAAGCATCCGCAACTACAAAAGAAGTATTAAGGTAAACCTAACCATAGCATCAAACTAGTGGATCCAAATCAGCCCCTTACGAAGCAACGCATAAACTAGGGTTTAAGCTTCTGTCACTCTAGCAACCCATCATCTACTTATTACTTCCCAATGCCTTACTCTAGGACGAAATAATGGTGAAGTGTCATGTAGTCGGCGTTCACATAACACCACTAGAGGAGATACAACATACATCTCATCAAAATATCGAACGAATACCAAATTCACATGACTACTAATAGCAAGACTTCACCCATGTCCTCAGGAACAAACATAACTACTCACAAAGCATATTCATGTTCATGATCAGAGTAGTATTAATATGCATTAAGGATCTGAACATATGATCTTCCACCAAGTAAACCAATTAGCATCAACTACAAGGAGTAATCAACACTACTAGCAACCCACAGGTACCAATTTGTGGTTTTGATACAAGATTGGATACAAGAGATGAACTAGGGTTTTGAGAGGAGATGGTGCTAGTGAAGATGTTGATGGAGATTGACCCCCTTCCGATGAGAGGATCGTTTGTGATGACGTTGGTGATGATTTCCCCCTCCCGGAGGGAAGTTTGCCTGGCAGAACAGCTCCGCCGGAGCCCTAGATTGGTTCCGCCAAGGTTCCGCCTCATGGCGGCGGAGTTTCATCCCGTGAGCTTGCTTTTGATTTTTTTCCAGGATAAAAGACTTCATATAGCAAAAGATGGGTACCGGAGGGCCACTAGGGGGCCCAGGAGACAGGGGCACGCCCAGTAGGGGGGCGCACCCCACCCTCCTGGCGAGGGTGTGGGCCCCCTCAGGTACTTTCTTTGCCTAAAAATTCTTATTAATTCCAAAAATGACTTTTGTGGAGTTTCAGGACTTTTTGAGCTGTGTAGAATAGGTTTCCAACATTTGCTCCTTTTCCAGCCGGAATCCCAGTTGCTGGCATTCTCCCTCGTCATGATAAACCTTGTAAAATAAGAGAGAATAGCCATAAGTATTGTGACATAATGTGTAATGACAGCCCATAATGCAATAAATATTGATACAAAACCATGATGCAAAATGGACATATCAATATTGATATAAAACCATGATGCAAAATGGACGTATTGATACGTCCATTTTGCATCATGCTTTTATATCAATATTAATTGCATTATGGGTTGTTACTACACATTATATCTCAATACTTATGGCTATTCTCTCTTATTTTACAAGGTTTACCATGAAGAGGGGGAATGCCGACAGCTGGAATTCTGGCTGGAAAAGGAGCAAACATTGGAAACCTATTCTGCACAACTCCAAAAGTCCTGAAACTCCACGAAACAACTTTTTGGAATTAATAAGAATTTCTGAGTGAAAGAAATAGTCCAGGGGGCCCACACCCTGTCCAGAGACAGGGGCGCCCCCCTATCTCCTGGGCCCCCTGGTGGGCCTCCGGCGTCTATCTTCTGCTATATCGTCACTTTTACCATGGAAAAAATTATGGGCAAGCTTACGGGACGAAACTCTGCCGCCACTAGGCGGAACCTTGGCGGAATCAATATAGGGCTCTGGCGGAGCTGTTCTGCCGGGGACACTTCCCTCCGGGAGGGGGAAATCATCACCAACATCATCACCAACGATCCCCTCATCGGGAGGGGGTCAATCTCCATCAACATCTTCACCAACACCATCTCCTCTCAAAACACTAGTTCATCTCTTGTATTCAATCTTGTATCAAAACCACAAATTGGTACCTATGGGTTGCTAGTAGTGTTGATTACTCCTTGTAGTTGATGCTAATTTGTTTACTTGGTGGAAGATCATATGTTCAGATCCTTTTATGCATATTATTACTCCTCTGATTATGAACATGAATATGCTTTGTGAGTAGTTACGTTTCTTCCTGAGGACATGGGTGAAGTCTTGCTATTAGTAGTCATGTGAATTTGGTATTCGTTCGATATTTTGATGAGATGTATGTTGTCTTTTCCTCTAGTGGTGTTATGTGAACAACGACTACATGACACTTCACCATTATTTGGGCCTAGAGGAAGGCATGAGGAAGTAATAAGTAGATGATGGGTTGCTAGAGTGACAGAAGCTTACACCCTAGTTTATGCGTTGCTTCGTTAGGGGCTGTTATGGATCCATATGTCTAATGTTGTGGTTAGGTTTACCTTAATACTTCTTTTGTAGTTGCGGATGCTTGTAATAGGGGTTAATCATAAGTGGGATGCTTGTCCAAGTTAGGGCAGTACCCAAGTTCCGGTCCACCCACATATCAAATTATCAAAGTACCGAACGCAAATCATATGAACGTGATGAAAACTAGGTTGACGATAATTCCCAATGTGTCCTTGGGAGCTCCTTCATTATTGTTAGAAATTGTCTAGGCTTATCCTTTGCTACATAAAGGATTGGGCCACCTTGCTGCACTTTATTTACTTGTTGCTCGTTACTATTTATCTTATCACAAAACTATCTATTACCTACAATTTCAGTGCTTGCACAGAAAACCTTACTGAAAACCTCTTATCATTTCCTTCTGCTCCTCGTTGGGTTCGACACTCTTACTTATCGAAAGGACTATGATAGATCCCCTACACTTGTGGGTCATCAAGACTCTTTTCTGGCGCCATTGCCGGGGCGTGTAGCACTTTTGGTGAGTGGAACTTGGTAAGGAAACATTTATATAGTGTGCTGAAATTTTCTGTTACTTGTCACTATGGAAACTAATCCTTTGAAGGGCTTGTTTGGGGTATCTTCACCCCAACCAGAAGAGCAAAGAGTTTCTCCTCAACCTACTGAACTTTATGAAAATATTTACTTTGAGATTCCTTCGGGTATGATAGAGAAACTGCTAGCTAACCCATTTGCAGGAGATGGAACATTGCATCCCGATTTACACCTTATCTTTGTGGATGAAGTTTGTGGATTATTTAAGCTTGCAGGTATTCCCGATGATGTTGTCAAAAGGAAGGTCTTCCCTTTATCTTTGAAGGGAGATGCATTGACATGGTATAGGCTATGTGATGATATGAGATCTTGGAATTATAAGCGATTGAAGTTGGAATTTCACCAGAAGTTCTATCCTATGCATCTTGTTCATCATGATCGTAATTACATATATAATTTCTGGCCTCGCGAAGGAGAAAGCATCGCTCAATATTGGGGGAGGCTTAAGTCAATGTTATATTCATGCCCCAATCATGAGCTCTCTCGGGAAATGATTATTCAGAATTTTTATGCTCGGCTTTCTCTTGATAATCGCAACCTACTCGATACTTTCTGTGTTGGTTCTTATATGCTGAAGACTATTGATTTCAAATGGGATTTATTGGAAAGAATTAAATGCAACTCTGAAGATTGGGGTTCCGACGATGGTAAGGAGTCAGGTATGACACCTAAGTTCGACTGTGTTAAATCTTTTATGGATACCGATGCTTTTTGTGGATTTAGCGCTAAGTATGGACTTGACTCTGAGATAGTAGCTACTTTTTGTGAATCTTTTGCTACTTGATCTCCCTAAAGAGAAGTGGTTTAAATATAATCCTCATGTTGAAGTTAAAGTAGTTGCACCTATTAAAGTCGAAGAAAAGACTATTACCTATAGTGATCCTATTGTTCCTACTGCTTATGTTGAAAAACCTCCTTTTCCTGTTAGGATAAAGGATCATGCTAAAGCTTCGACTGTTGTTTGTAAGAGTAATACTAGGACTTATACACCTCCTGAGCAAATTAATTTTGAACCTAGTATTTCTATGGTTAAAGATCTCTTGGATGAGGACTTAGATGGGCATGTTATTTCTTTCTTGGGTGAAACTGCCAATATTGCTAGACCTGATACTAAGACATGTAGACCTGTCGTAGGCATGGCTGTTATTTCTGTTAAGATAGGAGATCATTGTTATCATGGCTTATGTGATATGGGTGCTAGTGCTAGTGCAATACCTTATACTTTATATCAAGAAATTATGCACGATATTGCACCCATTGAATTAGAAGACATTGATGTTACTAGTAAGCTTGCTAATAGGGATACCATTAAACCTGTTGGGATTGTTAGAGATGTTGAAGTTTTGTGTGGGAAGGTTAAATACCCTGTTGATTTCCTTGTTCTTGGTTCCCCACAAGATGATTTTTGTCCCATTATTTTTGGTAGACCCTTCTTGAATACTGCTAGTGCTAAGATTAATTCTGAAAAGAATATTGTCACTGTTGGCATAGATGGTATGTCTCGTGAGTTTAATTTCACTAAGTTTAGTAGACAACCTCGTGAAAGGGAACCACCTACCAAGGATGAGATTATTGGTCTTGCTTCCATTGTTGTTCCTCCAACTGATCCGTTAGAACAATATTTGCTAGACCATGAAACGATATGTTAATGAAGGAAAGGGAAGAAATAGATGAAGTGTTCCTTAAACAGGAACCTATGCTGAAACATAACCTTCCCGTTGAAATTCTTGGGGATCCCCCTCCACCCAAGGGTGACCCCGTGTTTGAACTCAAACCTTTACATGATATTCTTAAGTATGCTTATCTTGATGAAAAGGAAATATATCCTGTTATTATTAGTGCTAACCTTTCAGAGAAAGAAGAAGACAGATTATTGAAAACTCTGAAGAAGCACCGAGCAACTATTGGATATACTCTGGATGAACTTAAGGGCATTAGTCCCACATTATGTCAACACAAGATTTCAGTGGAGAAAGATGCCAAACCAGTTAGAGATCCTCAAAGACGATTAAATCCCAAGATGAAGGAAGTTGTAAGAAAGGAGATACTAAAGCTCCTTCAGGCAGGTATTATTTATCCAGTTGCTGATAGTGAATGGGTAAGCTCTGTCCATTGTGTCCCTAAAAAAGGAGGTATTACCGTCGTTCCTAATGATAAAGATGAATTGACCCCGCAAAGAAGTATTACAAGTTATAGGATGGTAATTGATTTCTGTAAGTTAAATAAAGCTATCAAGAAAGATCATTACCCTTTACCTTTTATTGATCAAATGCTAGAAAGTCTATCCAAACACACACATTTTTGCTTTCTAGATGGTTATTTTGGTTTCTCTCACATACCTGTGTCAGCGAAGGATCAATCTAAAACTACTTATACTTGCCCTTTTGGTACTTTTTCTTATAGACGTATGCCTTTTGGTTTATGTAATGCACTTGCTACCTTTCAAAGATGCATGATGGCTATATTCTTTGATTTTTGTGAAAAGATTTGTGAGGTATTCATGGATGACTTCTCCGTCTATGGATCCTCTTTTGATGATTGTTTGAGCAACCTTGATCGAGTTTTGCAGAGATGCGAAGACACTAGTCTCATCCTGATTTGGGAAAAGTGTCACTTTATGGTTAATGAAGGCATTGTCTTGGGGCACAAGATCTCCAAGAGAGGTATTGAAGTTGATAAAACCAAAGTTGATGCTATTGAAAAGATGCCATGTCCCAAGGACATAAAAGGTATAAGAAGTTTCCTTGGTCATGCCAGTTTTTATAGGAGGTTCATTAAGGACTTTTCTAAAATCTCTAGGCCTCTGACTAATTTATTGCAAAAAGATATTCCTTTTGTCTTTGATGATGATTGTGTAGAAGCGTTTGAAGTGCTTAAGAAAGCTTTGATCACTGCACCCATTGTTCAGCCACCTAATTGGAATTTACCTTTTGAAATTATGTGCGATGCTAGTGATTATGCTGTTGGTGTTGTTTTAGGGAAAAGAGTTGATAAGAAATTGAATGTTATATAGTATGCTAGTAAGACTCTTGATACTGCCCAGAGAAATTATGCTACTACTGAAAAAGAGTTCTTAGCAGTTGTGTTTGCATGTGATAAGTTCAGACCTTATAGTGTTGATTCCAAAGTTACTATTCACACTGATCATGCTTCTATTAAATATCTTATGGAAAAGAAAGATGTTAAGCCTAGACTCATTAGATGGGTTCTCTTGCTCCAAGAATTTGAATTGCATATTATTGATGGAAAGGGAGCTGAGAACCCAGTTGCAGATAACTTGTCTAGGTTAGAGAATGTTCTTGATGACCCACTGCCTATTAATGACAGCTTTCCTGATGAACAATTAGCGGTCGTCAATGCTTCTCGTACTGCTCCTTGGTATGCTGATTATGCTAATTACATTGTTGTTAAATACTTACCACCTAGTTTCACATACCAGCAAAAGAAAAAGTTCTTCTATGATTTAAGACATTACTTTTGGGACGACCCACATCTTTATAAAGGAGTAGATGGTGTTATTAGACGTTGTGTACCTGAGCATGAACAGGAACAGATTCTACGTAAGTGTCACTCTGAATCTTATGGAGGACACTACGCTGGAGATAGAACTGCACACAAGGTACTACAATCTGGGTTTTATTGGCCTACTCTCTTCAAAGATGCTCGTAAGTTTGTCTTATCTTGTGATGAATGTCAAAGAATAGGTAACATTAGTAGACATCAAGAAATGCCTATGAATTATTCTCTTGTTATTGAACCGTTTGATGTTCGGGGCTTTGATTATATGGGACCTTTTCCTGCCTCTAATGGTTATACACACATTTTAGTTGTTGTTGATTACATTACTAAGTGGGTAGAAGCTATTCCAACTAGTAGTGCTGATCATAACACTTCTATTAAAATGCTTAAAGAAGTTATTTTTCTGAGGTTTGGAGTCCCTAGATATCTTATGACTGATGGTGGTTCACATTTTATTCATGGTGCTTTCCGTAAGATGCTTGCTAAGTATGATGTCGATCATAGAATCGCATCTCCTTATCATCCGCAGTCTAGTGGTCAAGTAGAGTTGAGAAATAGAGAGCTCAAATTAATTTTGCAAAAGACTATGAATAGATCTAGAAAGAATTGGTCCAAAAAACTTGATGATGCATTATGGGCCTATAGAACTACATACCAAAATCCTATGGGTATGTCTCCTTATAAGATGGTTTATGGAAAAGCGTGCCATTTACCTCTTGAACTTGAACATAAAGCATATTGGGCTATTAAAGAGCTCAATTATGACTTTAAGCTTGCCGGTGAGAAGAGGTTATTCAATATTAGCTCACTTGATGAATGGAGAACCCAAGCCTATGAGAATGCCAAGCTTTTCAAAGAAAAAGTCAAACGCTGGCATGATAAGAGGATACAAAAGCGTGAGTTTAACGTAGGAGATTATGTGTTATTATTCAACTCTCGTTTAAGATTTTTTGCAGGAAAACTTCTCTTAAAATGGGAAGGTCCCTACGTTATCGAGGAGGTCTATCGTTCTGGTGCCATAAAAATCAACAACTTCGAAGGCACAAACCCGAGGGTGGTAAACGGTCAAAGGATTAAACACTATATTTCAGGTAATCCTATCCATGTTGAAACTAATATTATTGAAACCGTAACCCCTGAGGAATACATAAGGGACACTTTCCAGAATGTTCCAGACTCCGAAAAGGCATAGGTATGTGGTACGGTAAGTAAACCGACTCCAAAACAACTCCAATGGCAATTTTTATAAGTTTTGGAATATTTAAGAATTTTAGGAAGAAAAAAGTAGTCCGAAAGGGACACGAGGCTCCCACGAGAGTGGAGGGCTCCCCCCTATAGGGCGCGCCCCCCTGTCTCGTGGGAACCTCGTGTGCCTCCCAGACTCCATTTTCTTGTACATTACGTATTTTGGTCGGTAAAAATTCATAATATATACTCCCGAAGGTTTTGACCACTGTATCACGCAAATATCCTCTGTTTTCGTTTCGAGCTGTTCCTGTTATAGATTTGGAACAAGATGTCGTCCCAAGATTCGGAGGGGGAGAGCTACATGGCTGATTATATCGCAAACCCAAAAGTATATGGGGATGTGGAACATTATGGCTGGACCACGGAGGAAGAAGAAGACTATGATCCAAAGGGGAAGGAGGAGACAAGCTCCGATGAAGAGGACGATCCACTACCTCAACCTGGTGATATGCATGTGGAGTTCAAGAAGTCAAGCCTCCCTAAGGTCCAATCTATCCCAGCACGTTTTTTGCAGGACAACAAGGCAGCACTATGCAAAAAGATAATGAAACTTGAGCTCGAGAATGAGGATCTAAGGGAGGAAAATTTTAGCCTCAGACGCAAGCTAGAGAAGAAAAAATCAACAACTCCTACTTCACCACCTCCGAGGACATAATCACATGGGTATGGGCACTCCCTTGGCAACTGCCAAGCTTGGGGGAGGTGCCCCGGTATCGTATCACCATCACACTCCTATCTTTACTGCTTTATTTAGATCGATCCTTTTAGTAGTATCTTGATCTAGGAGTTTTGATATCAAGTAGTTTGAGTTTTGCTTTGTGATCTCTTTATGTAATCGAGTCCGTTAGTTATTTATAATAAAGATTAGTGTTGAGTCAAGGGCTTTGCTATGTGCTATGATCTTGAGAAAGTAGAAAGAATAAAAGAGTTCATATTGATCTTATGGATAGTGATAACTTCACACATAGAAAGTATGAGGCATAAAAATTGTTGGGAGTTGATGAACATAGCCTTGGTCATCGTTGCAATTAATAGGAAGTGATAAGGAAAGAGGGGTTCACATATAAATAATTATCTGGGACATCTTTTATGATTGTGAATCACTCATTAAGTATGACATGCTAAAAGAGTTGATGTTGGACAAGGAAGACAACGTAATGGTTTATGTTTTCCGACACCTCAGTTAAAGTATATTGTCATTGACCTTGCAAACATGTTGAGCTTGCCTTTCCCCCTCATGCTAGCCAAATTCCTAGCACCAAGTAGAGATACTACTTGTGCTTCCAAATATCCTTAAACCCAGTCTTGCCATGAGAGTCCACCATATCTACCTATGGATTAAGTAAGATCCTTCAAGTAAGTTGTCATCGGTGCAAGCAATAAAAATTGCTCTCTAATTATGTATGACTTATTAGTGCGGAGAAAATAAGCTTTGTACGAACTTGTTGTGGAAATAATAAAAGCGACGGACTGCATAATAAAGGTCCACACACAAGGGGCAATATAAAGTGACGTTCTTTTGCATTAAGATTTTATGCATCAACCCTAAACGCGCATGACAACCTCTACTTCCCTCTGCGAAGGGCCTATCTTTTACTTTATGTTTTTACTTTATGCTTGAGTCAAGGTGATCCTCACCTTTCCCTTTTTCATTTTATCCTTTGGAAAGCTCCTCGTGTTTGAAAGATCATGATACATATATCCAATTGGATGTTCGTTAGCATGGGCTATTATTGTTGACATCACCTAAAGGTGAATACGTTGGGAGGCAACACAATAAGCCCCTATCTTTCTCAGTGTCCGGCTGAAACTCCATAACCACAAGTATTGCGTGAGTGTTAGCAATTGTCGAAGACTACGAGATAGTTGAGTATGTGATCTTGATGAAAAGCTCTTTGATTGACTCTTTATGATGTTACGATAAATTGCAATTGCTTCAATGACTGAGATTATAGTTTGTTAGTTCCCAATGAAGTTTTTGAACCATACTTGACATTGTGAATTGCTTGTTACTTGAGCATAGGAAATCATATGACAAAATCTATATTATGTTGTTGTTATTAGAATGATCATGATGCCCTCATGTCCATATTTTATTTTTATCGACACCTCTATCTCTAAACTTGTGGACATATTTTTCGATTTCGGCTTTTGCTTGAGGACAAGCGAGGTCTAAGCTTTGGGGAGTTGATACGTCCATTTTGCATCATGCTTTTATATCAATATTAATTGCATTATGGGCTGTTACTACACATTATATCTCAATACTTATGGCTATTCTCTCTTATTTTACAAGGTTTACCATGAAGAGGGGGAATGTCGGCAGCTGGAATTCTGGCTGGAAAAGGAGAAAATGTTGGAAACCTATTCTACACAGCTCCAAAAGTCCTGAAACTCCACGAAACAACTTTTTAGAATTAATAAGAATTTCTGAGCAAAAGAAATAGGCCAGGGGGGCGCCCCCCCCTATAGGGCGCGCCCCCTATCTTCTAGGCCCCCTGGTGGGCCTCCGGCGTCCATCTTCTGCTATATCATCACTTTTACCCTAGAAAGAATCGTGGGCAAGCTTACGGGACGAAACTCCGCCGCCATGAGGCGGAACCTTGGCGGAATCAATCTAGGGCTCTGGCGGAGCTGTTCTGCCGGGGACACTTCCCTCCGGCAGGGGGAAATCATCACCAACGTCATCACCAACGATCCTCTCATCAGGAGGGGGTCAATCTCCATCAACATCTTCATCAGCACCATCTCCTCTCAAAACCCTAGTTCATCTCTTGTATCCAATCTTGTATCAAAACCACAAATTAGTACCTGTGGGTTGCTAGTAGTGTTGATTACTCCTTGTAGTTGATGCTAATTGGTTTACTTGGTGGAAGATCATATGTTCAGATCCTTTATGCATATTATTACTCCTCTGATTGTGAACATGAATATGCTTTGTGTGTAGTTACGTCTGTTCCTGTGGACATGGGTGAAGTCTTGCTATTAGTAGTCATGTGAATTTGGTATTCGTTCGATATTTTGATGAGATGTATGTTGTCTTTTCCTCTAGTGGTGTTATGTGAACGTCGACTACATGACACTTCACCATTATTTGGGCCTAGAGGAAGGCATGGGGAAGTAATAAGTAGATGATGGGTTGCTAGAGTGACAGAAGCTTAAACCCTAGTTTATGTGTTGTTTCATTAGGGGCTGTTATGGATCCATATGTCTAATGTTGTGGTTAGGTTTACCTTAATACTTCTTTTGTAGTTGCGGATGCTTGCAATAGGGGTTAATCATAAGTGGGATGCTTGTCCAAGTTAGGGCATTACCCAAGTTCCAGTCCACCCACATATCAAATTATCAAAGTACCGAACGCGAATCATATGAACGTGATGAAAACTAGCTTGACGATAATTCCCAATGTGTCCTCGGGAGCTCCTTCATTATTATTAGAAATTGTCCAGGCTTATCCTTTGCTACATGAAGGATTGGGCCACCTTGCTGCACTTCATTTACTTTATTTACTTGTTGCTTGTTACTATTTATCTTATCACGAAACTATCTATTACCTACAATTTCAGTGCTTGCAGAGAAAACCTTCTGAAAACCGCTTATCATTTCCTTCTGCTCCTTGTTGGGTTTGACACTCTTACTTATTGGAAGGACTACCATAGATCCCCTACACTTGTGGGTCATCACGTATCAACTCCCCCAAGCTTAGACCTCGCTTGTCCTCAAGCGGAAGCCAAAATCAAAAAATATGTCCACATGTTTAGAGATAGAGGTGTCGATAAAAATAAAATACGGAATGAGGGAATTATGATCATTCTTATAACAGCAACATATATAGATTTTGTCATATGATTTCTTATGCTCAAGTAACAATCTATTCACAATGTCAAGTATGGATCATAAACTTCATTGAAAACTAACAACTAAAATCTTAGTCATTGAAGCAATTGCAATTTATCATAACATTAGAAAGAGTGAAGAATAGAGCTTTTCAGCAAGTCCACATACTCAACTATCATAAAGTCTTCTACAATTGCTAACACTCACGCAATACTTATGGTTATGAAGTTTTAATCAGACACTGAGAAAGATAGGGGCTTATTGTGTTGCCTCCCAACGTACTCACCTTTGGGTGATGTCAACAATAATAGTTCATGCTAACTTACATCCAATTGGATATATATATCAGGATCTTTCCAACACGAGGTGCTTGCCAAAGGATAAAATGAAAAAGGGAAAGGTGAAGATCACCTTGACTCTTGCATAAAGTAAGACATAAAATAAAAGATAGGCCCTTCGTAGAGGGAAGCAGAGGTTGTCATGCGCTTTTATGGTTGGATGCACAAAATCTTAATGCAAAAGAATGTCACTTTATATTGCCACTTGTATATGGACCTTTATTATGCAGTCTGTCGCTTTTATTGCTTCCATAACAATATTGTATAAAGCTTATTTTCTTCACTAATAAGTCATACATATTTAGAGAGCAATTTTTATTGCATGCATCGATGACAACTTACTTGAAGGATCTTACTCAATCCGTAGGTAGATATGGTGGACACTCATGGCAAAACTGGGTTTAGGGATATTTGGAAGCACAAGTAGTATCTCTACTTGGTGCAAGGAATTTGGCTAGCATGAGGGGAAAGGAAAGCTCAACATGTTAGGAAGATCCATGACAATATACTTTAACTGAGATGTGAGAAAACATAAACCATTACGTTGTCTTCCTTGTCCAACATCAACTCTTTAGCATGTCATACTTTAATGAGTGCTCACAATCATAAAAGATGTCCAAGATAGTATATTTATATGTGAAAACCTCTCCTTCCTTATTACTTCCTATTAATTGCAACGATGACCAAAACTATGTTTGCCAACTCTCAACAACTTTTATGCCTCATACTCTTTATATGTGAAGTCATTACTATTCGTAAGATCAATGTGAACTCTTTTATTCTTTTTATTCTTTCTATTTTCCCAAGATCATAGCCAGATAGCAAAGCCCTTGACTCAACACTAATCTTTATTATAGATAGCTCACGGACTCGATTACATAAAGGGGTCACAAAGCAAAACTCAAAACTAATTCATACCAAAAGTTTATTCTACTTGATCAAGATATTACTAAAAGGATCGGACTAAGTAAAACGGTAAAGATAGGAGTGTGATGGTGATACGATATCGGGGCACCTCCCCCAACTTTGGCAGTTGCCAAGGGGAGTGCCCATACCCATGTGATTATGTCCTCGAAGGTGGTGAGGAAGGAGTTGTTGGTGATGTAGGCTTTCTCCTCAATTTACGCTTGAGGATGGAATTTTGCTCCCTTAGATCATCAATTTCCTGCTCAAGGCTTAATATCTTTTTGCATAGTTATTGTTTGTTTTCCTGCAAGAGACGAAAAGGAATAAACTCGATCTTTGGTTTCTTTGCTCTATCAGGGAGGCTTGACTTTTTAAACTCCACATGCATATCCCCAGGTTGAGGTAATGGGGCTTCATCTTCATCTGAGCTCGTCTCCTCCTTTCCCTTAGGCTCATAGTCTTATTCTTCCTCAATGGTCCAGCCATCATGCTCCAAGTCCTCGTAGACCTTAGGGTCTGCAAGGTAATCAGCCACATAGCTTTCTCCCTCCGAATCCTGGGACGACATATTTCTCTAATCTGCGATAGAAATAGCTCGACACAAAAACAGAGGATTTTTGCGTGATACGGTGGTCAAAACCTTCGGGAGATTATATAATCAATTTTTACCGACCAAAAGAAGTAACGTGCAAGAAAACAGAGTCCGGGAGGCACACGAGGTGCCCACGAGACAGGGGGCACGCCCAGTAGGGGTGGGCGCACCCTCCACCCTCGTGGAGGCCTCGTGTCCTTCCCGGATTACTTCTTGCTTTCCAAAATTATTAAATATTCCAAGACGAAAGAAAATTGCCATTAGAACTGTTTTGGAGTCGGTTTACTTACCGTACCACATACCAATTCCTTTTTGGAGTCTGAAACATTCTGGAAAGTGTGCCTTATGTATTCCTCCGGGGTTACGGTTTCAATGATATTAGTGTCAATATTAATAGGATTACCTGAGATATAATGTTTGATTCTTTGACCGTTCACCACCCTTGGACTTGTGCCTTCGAAGCTGTTGATTTTTATGGCACCGGAACGATAGACCTCCTCGATAATGTAAGGACCTTCCCATTTAGAGAGAAGTTTTCCTGCAAAAAATCTTAAATGAGAGTTGAATAGAAACACATAATCACCTACGTTAAACTCACGCTTTTGTATTCTTTTGTCATGCCATCTTTTCACTTTTTCTTTAAACAGCTTGGCATTTTCATAGGCTTGGATTCTCCATTCATCAAGTGAGCTAATATCAAATAACCTCTTCTCACCGGAAAGTTTGAAGTCATAGTTGAGCTCTTTAATAGCCCAATATGCCTTATGTTAAAGTTCAAGAGGTAAGTGCCACGCTTTTCCATATACCATCTTATACAAAGACATACCCATAGGATTTTTATATGCAGTTCTATAGGCCCATAATGCATCATCAAGTTTCTTGGACCAATTCTTTTTGGATCTATTAACAGCCTTTTGCAAAATTAATTTGATCTCTCTATTGCTCAATTCTACTTGACTACTAGACTGAGGGTGATAAGGAGATGCAATTCTATGGTTAA
This sequence comes from Triticum dicoccoides, assembly GCF_002162155.2. Taxonomy (NCBI): domain Eukaryota; kingdom Viridiplantae; phylum Streptophyta; class Magnoliopsida; order Poales; family Poaceae; genus Triticum; species Triticum dicoccoides. The sequence continues at coordinate 58,170,776 of NC_041385.1, forward strand.
CATCATACTTAGCAAGCATTTTACGAAAAGCACCATGAATAAAATGTGAACCACCATCAGTCATGAGATATCTAGGGACTCCAAACCTCGGAAAAATAACTTCTTTAAGCATCTTAATAGAGGTGTTTTGATTAGCACTACTAGTTGGAATAGCTTCTACCCACTTAGTAACGTAATCAATAGCAACTAAAATATGTGTATAGCCATTAGAGGCAAGAAAAGGTCCCATATAATCAAAGCCCCAAACATCAAATGGTTCAACAACAAGATAATAATTCATAGGCATTTCTTGACGTCTACTAATATTACCAATTCTTTGACATTCATCACAAGACAAGACAAACTTACGGGCATCTTTGAAGAGAGTAGGCCAATAAAAACCGGATTGCAACACCTTATGTGTAGTTCTGTCTCCAGCGTGGTGTCCTCCATATGGTTCGGAGTGACACTTGCATAGGATCTATTCCTGTTCATGCTCAGGTACACAACGTCTAATAACACCATCTACTCCTTCTTTATAAAGGTGTGGGTCATCCCAGAAGTAATGTCTTAAATCATAAAAGAACTTTTTCTTTTGCTAGTATGTGAAACTAGGTGGTATGAATTTAGCAACAATGTAACTAGCATAATTGGCATACCATGGAGCAATATGAGAAGCATTAATGACCACTAATTGTTCATCAGGAAAGCTATCATCAATAGGTAGTGGGTCATGAAGAACATTCTCTAGCCTAGACAAGTTGTCTGCAATGGGGTTCTCAGCTCCCTTTCTATCAATAATATGCAAATCAAATTCTTGAAGCAAGATAACCCATCTAATAAGTCTAGGTTTAGCATCTTTCTTTTCCATAAGATATTTAATAGCAGCATCTTCAATGTGAATAGTTACTTTAGAATCAACAATGTAAGGTCTGAACTTATCACAAGCAAATACAACTGCCAAGAATTCTTTTTCAGTAGTAGCATAATTTCTCTGGGCAGTATCAAGAGTCTTACTAGCATATTGAATAACATTTAATTTCTTAGCAACTCTCTGCCCTAGAACAACACCTACAGCATAATCACTAGCATCACACATAATTTCAAAGGGTAAATTCCAATCAGGTGGCTGAACAATAGGTGCAGTGATCAAAGCTTTCTTAAGTATTTCAAATGCTTCTACACAATCATCATCAAAGACAAAAGGAATATCTTTTTGCAATAAATTAGTTAGAGGCCTAGAGATTTTAGAAATGTCCTTAATGAACCTCCTATAAAAACCGGCATGACCAAGGAAACTGCTTATACCTTTAATGTCCTTGGGACATGGCATCTTTTCAATAGCATCAACTTTAGCTTTATCAACTTCAATACCTCTTTCAGAAATTTTATGCCCCAAGACAATGCCTTCATTAACCATAAAGTGACACTTTTCCCAATTCAGGACGAGACTAGTGTCTTCACATCTCTGCCAAACTCGATCAAGTTTGCTCAAGCAATCATCAAAAGAGGATCCATAAACGGAGAAGTCGTCCATGAATACCTCACAAATCTTTTCACAAAAGTCAGAGAATATAGCCATCATGCATCTTTGAAAGATAGAAGGTGCATTACATAAACCAAAAGGCATACGTCTATAAGCAAAAGTACCGAAAGGGCAAGTAAAAGTAGTTTTTGATTGATCTTCCGCTGACACAGGTATTTGAGAGAAACCAGAATAACCATCTAGAAAGCAGAAATGTGTATGTTTGGACAGTCTTTCTAGCATTTGATCAATAAAAGGTAAAGGGTAATGATCTTTTTTAGTAGCTTTATTTAACTTACAAAAATTAATTACCATCCTATAACCTGTAATAATTCTTTGTGGAATCAATTCATCTTTATCATTAGGAACAACAGTAATACCTCCCTTTTTAGGAACACAATGTACATGGCTATCCCATTCACTATCAGCAACGGGATAAATTATACCTGCCTCAAGGAGCTTTAGTATCTCCTTTCTTACCACTTCTTTCATCTTAGGATTTAACCGTCGTTGAGGATCTCTAACTGGTTTGGCATCTTTCTCCACTTTTATTTTGTGTTGGCATAGAGTGGGACTAATGCCCTTAAGATCATCCAGAGTTTATCCAATAGTAGCACGGTGCTTCTTCAGAGTTTTCAATAATCTTTCCTCTTCTTGCTCTGAAAGGTTAGCACTAATAATAACAGGATATATCTCATTTTCATCAAGATAAGCATATTTAAGATTATCAGGTAATGGTTTGAGCTCAAACAAGGGATCACCCTTGGGTGGAGGAGGATCCACTAGGATTTCAACAGGCAAATTGTGTTTCAGAATAGGACCCTGTCGAAGGAATACTTCATCTATTTCCCTTCTTTCATTCATAAACATATCATTTTCATGGTCTAGCAAATATCGTTCTAATGGATTAGTAGGAGGTATGGCAATAGAAGCAAGACCAATTATTTCATCCTTACTAGGTAATTCTTTATCATGGGGTTGTCTACAAAACTTAGCAAAATTAAACCATATCACCCAAGCCAATTGTAACAATATCCTTTTCACAATCAATCCTAGCATTAACATTATTCAAGAAGGGTCTACCAAATATGATGGGACAAAAGTCATCTTGTGGGGAACCAAGAACAAGGAAACCAGCAGGATATTTGACTTTCCCAGCCAAGACTTCAACATCTCTAACAATCCCAACTGGTGAAATTGTATCCCTATTGGCAAGCTTAATAGTAACATCAATACCTTCTATTTCAGCGGGTGCAATATCATGCATAATTTCTTTATATAAAGAATGGGGTATTGCACTAGCACTAGTACCCATATCACATAAGCCATGATAACAATGATCTCCTATTTTAACAGAAATATCAGGCATGCCTACAACAGGTCTATGTATCTTAGCATCGGGTTTAGCAATGTTAGCAGCTTCACCACAGTAATAAATAACATGCCCATCTATATCATCATTCAAGAGATCTTTAACCATAGCAATACTAGGTTCAACTTTAATTTGCTCAGGAGGGGTATAAGTTCTAGTATTACTCTTACAAACAACAGTTGCAGTTTTAGCATGATCCTTTATCCTAAGAGGAAAAGGTGGTTTCTCAACATAAGTAGTAGGAACAATAGGATCATTATAAGTAATAGTCTTTTCTTCAACTGTAATATGTGTAACTACTTTTACTTCAATGGGAGGATTATATTTAAACCACTTCTCCTTAGGGAGATCAACGTGAGCAGCAAAAGATTCACAGAAAGAAGCTACTATCTCAGAGTCAAGTCCATATTTAGCGCTAAATCCACAAAAAGCATCGGTATCCATAAAAGATTTAACACAATCAAACTTAGGTGTTATACCTGACTCCTTACCATCGTCGGAACCCCAATCTTCAGAGTTGCGTTTAATTCTTTCCAATAAGTCCCACTTGAATTCAGTAGTATTCAACATATAAGAACCAGAACAGGAAGTATCGAGCATGGTGCAATCAGTGAGAGAAAGCTGAGCATAAAATTTTTGAATAGTCATTTCTCTTAAGAGCTCATGATTGGGGCATGAATATAACATTGACTTAAGCCTCCCCCAAGCTTGAGCGATGCTTTCTCTTTCGCGAGGCCAGAAATTATATATGTAATTACGATCACGGTGAAAAAGATGCATAGGATAGAACTTCTGGTGAAATTCCAACTTCAATCGTTTATAGTTATAAGATCCCGTATCGTCTCATAGCCTATACCATGTCAATGCATATCCCTTCAAATGTAAAGGGAAGACCTTCCTTTTGACAACATCATCGGGAATACCTGCAAGCTTAAATAATCCACAAACTTCATCCACAAAGATAAGGTGTAAATCGGGATGCAATGTTCCATCTCCTGCAAAAGGATTAGCTAGCAGTTTCTCTATCATACCCGAAGGAATCTCAAAGTAAATATTTTCAGTAGGTTTAGTAGGTTGAGGAGCAACTCTTTGCTCTACTGGTCGGGGTGAAGATACCCCGAACAAGCCCCTCAAAGGATTAGTTTCCATAGTAACAAGTGACAGAAAAATTGCAGCACACTATATAAATGTTTCCTTACCAAGTTGCACTTACCAAAGGCGCTTCACTCCCAGCAACGGTGCCAGAAAAGAGTCTTGATGACCCACAAGTATAGGGGATCTATCGTAGTCCTTTCGATAAGTAAGAGTGTCGAACCCGACGAGGAGAAGAAGGAAATGACAAGTGGTTTTTAGTAAGTTATTCTCTGCAAGCACTGAATTGTAGGTAATAGATAGTTTTGTGATAAGATAAATTGTAACGGGTAACAAGCAATGAAAGTAAATAAGGTGCAGCAAGGTGGCCCATTCCTTTTTGTATCAAAGGACAAGCCTGGACAATTTCTTATAATGAGAAAAGCGCTCCCGAGGACACATGGGAATTATCGTCAAGCTAGTTTTCATTACGCTCATATGATTCACGTTCGTTACTTTGATAATTTTATATGTGGATGGACCAGTGCTTGGGTACTGACCTTTCTTGGACAAGCATCCCACTTATGATTAACCCCTATTGCAAGCATCTGCAACTACAAAAGAAGTATTAAGGTAAACCTAACCATAGCATCAAACTAGTGGATCCAAATCAGCCTCTTAAGAAGCAAAGCATAAACTAGGGTTTAAGCTTATGTCACTCTAGCAACCACCCATCTACTTATTACTTCCCAATGCCTTCTCTAGGCCCAAATAATGGTGAAGTGTCATGTAGTCGACGTTCACATAACACCACTAGAGGAGAGACAACATACATCTCATCAAAATATCGAATGAATACCAAATTCACATGACTACTAATAGCAAGACTTCACCCATGTCCTCAGGAACAAACATAACTACTCACAAAGCATATTCATGTTCATGATCAGAGGAGTATTAATATGCATTAAGGATCTGAACATATGATCTTTCACCAAGTAAACCAATTAGCATCAACTACAAGGAGTAATCAACACTACTAGCAACCCACAGGTACCAATTTGTGGTTTTGATACAAGATTGGATACAAGAGATGAACTAGGGTTTTGAGAGGAGATGGTGCTGGTGAAGATGTTGATCGAGATTGACCCCCTCCCGATGAGAGGATCGTTGGTGATGATTTCCCCCCTCCCGGAGGGAAGTTTCCTCGGCAGAACAGCTCCGCCGGAGCCCTAGATTGGTTCCGCCAAGGTTCCGCCTCGCTGCGGCGGAGTTTCATCCCGTGAGCTTGCTTATGATTTTTTCCAGGATAAAAGACTTTATATAGTAGAAGATGGGCACCGGAGGGCCACCAGGGGGCCCAGCAGACAGGGGGCGTGCCCAGTAGGGGGGCGCGCCCCCACCCTCCTGGCCAGGGTGTGGGCCCCCTCAGGTACTTTCTTTGCTCAAAAATTCTTATTAATTCGAAAAATGACTTTCATGGAGTTTCAGGACTTTTGGAGCTATGTAGAATAGGTTTCCAATATTTGCTCCTTTTTCAGCCGGAATCCCAACTGTCGGCTTTCTCCCTCTTCATGATAAACCTTGTAAAATAAGAGAGAATAGCCATAAGTATTGTGACATAATGTGTAATAACAGCCCATAATGCAATAAATATTGATATAAAAGCATGATGCAAAATGGACGTATCATCGACCTCCTCCAGCCTCCACGGGATACTGTTCATCCACCGTCGACCTCCTCCAGCCTCCATCTGCGACTGTTCATCCATGGGCTCCTGTTATCCAGCCTCCACCGCGCGCTACTCCACCGGCTACTGTTCAACCATCCCTCTCCACGGGCTCCTATTCAACCACCCCTCCACGGGCTACTATTCATCCACCCCTCCACCGTCTATTGTTTATCCAGCCCTCCACAGGGTCGTCCTATTCATCCAACCCTCCACGGGGTCCTGTTCATCCAGCCCCAACCGGCTTGATTGATTGGGGTCATGTTCATCCAGAGGCAACACCACGGGGTCCTATTCATCCACCCCCACCGGGAACTGTTCATCCAAACCCCCTGCAACGCTCACTGTTCATCCAGAGGCAACACATGTCGGCTTCAGTTAGTAGCAGTAGCGAAGGAATCGCTCGAACGGGTTCAGTTAACAACCATCGATCGATCGCTCGGGTTCAGTAATGCGTAGCCCGCGGTGTAATCGCTCAGGTTTACTAGGCGAACGCCTCGCTCGGGTTCAGTTAGAGCCCAACGCCTCGCACACACGTGCGTGCGTGTATGAGAGAAACACGCAAACCTCCGTGCATCGCTCGGCCCCGACCACCCACCGTAACCGGGAACATCCCGATATTTTCCTCACCCTCGCTGCTACCATGGTTTTTTCCGTCATGGACGGCCCAAAGAATGTCATGCAGCTGCGTCTCCGGCCCGCCCAGGACGAAAAGCCCATTTTCTATCATAGAAGTAGGAGCCCACCACATCTATGATGATACCGGGTTTTGTCACAATTATCGTCATAGAAGTGCCATAAGTATGACAGGAAAAAATTCGTTTGGCCCAAAATGTCACGGATGTGTCTTTTTTTGTAGTGTAAGCAATGGCATGAGAAGTTCAACACTACTCTGACATCTGCTGGCTTTGTTTTTAACGAAGCTGACAAATGTGTATACTATCACTATGGTGGGGGCAAAGGAGTTATACTATGCATGTATGTTGTTGACATACTGATATTTGGGACCCACCTCAAAGTCATTGAGGAGGTCAAGGATTTTCTATCTCATAACTTTGAGATGAAAGACCTGGTCGTGGTTGATGTTATCTTGAACATCAAGCTACTAAGAAATACTGAGGCTAGAATTACACTTTTGCAATCCCACTATGTTGAGAAGATTCTGAGCCGTTTTGGATATTCGGACTACAAACCTTCTGCAACACCATATGATCCTAGCATGCGGATTCGAAAGTTCGAAGGCACAGTGCTACGTCTTGAGCTTGCGTTGGTTTTCCTTGAAGAGGAAAGGGTGATGCAGCAATAGTAGCATGTTTTGGCAATATTATTCCATGCCAATATTATTCCTTGCGTTGGTTTTTGATTGTTCCATGCCAATATTATTCAACTTTCATATACTTTTGGCAACTTTATATACTATTTTTTGGGACTAACATATTGATCCAGTGCCCAGTGCCAGTTCCTGTTTGTTGCATGTTTTATCTTTCGCAGAAACCCAATATCAAACGGAATCCAAACGGGATAAAAACGGACGGAGAATTATTTTGGAATATTTGTGATTTTTGGGAGAAAGAATCAACGTGAAACGGTGCCCGAGGTGGCCACGAGAGTGGCCCACGCCACCCCTCCAGGGGGCGCGCCCCCCTATCTCATGGGCCACCCGTAACGCGGTTGATGCCCTTCTTTGGCTGCAAGAAAGCTAATTTTTGGAAAACGATCTGGGCGAAGGTTTCAGTCCAATCGGAGTTACGGATCTCCAGATATAAAGGAAACGGTGCCAGGGCAGAACCAGAGAACGCAGAAACAGAGAGATAGATCTAATCTCGGAGGGGCTCTCGCCCCTCCCAAGCCATGGGAGCCAAGGACCAGAGGGGAAACCCTTCTCCCATCTAGGGAGAAGGTCAAGGAAGAAGAAGATGAAGAAGAAGGGGGCTCTCTCCCCCTTGCTTCCGGTGGCGCAGGAACGCCGCCGGGGGCCATCATCATCACCGCGATCTTCACCAACACCGCTATCATCTTCACCAACATCTCCATCACCTCCCCCCCTTCTATCTACAGCGGTCCACTCTCCCACAACCCGCTGTACCCTCTACTTGAACATGGTGCTTTATGCTTCATATTATTATCCAATGATGTGTTGCCATCCTATGATGTCTGAGTAGATTTTCGTTGTCCTATCGGTGGTTGATGAATTCCTATGATTGATTTAATTTGCTTGTGGTTATGTTGCTGTCCTTTGGTGCCCATCATATGAGAGCGCACGTGGATCACACCATAGGGTTAGTTGTATGTTGATAGGACTATGTATTGGAGGGCAAGAGTGACAGAAGCTCCAGACTAGCATAGAAATTGATACATACGGGATTGAAGGGGGACCAATATATATTAATTCTATGGTTGGGTTTTACCTTAATGAATGTTAGTAGTTGCGGACTGCTTGCTAATAGTTCCAATCATAAGTGCATAGAATTCCAAGTCAGGGATGACATGCTAGCAGGGCCTCTCCCACATAAAAACTTGTTATCGGTCTAGTAACGTAGTCAATTGCTTAGGGACAATTTCACAAACTCCTACCACCACTTTTCCACACTCGCTTTATTTACTTTCTTGCATCTTTATCTAAACAGCCCCTACTTTTTATTTATGTGTTCTTTATTATCTTGCAAACCTATCCTATCACACCTATAAAGTACTTCTAGTTTCATACTTGTTCTAGGTAAAGCGAACGTCAAGCGTGCGTAGAGTCGTATCTGTGGCCGATAGGACTTGAGAGAGTATTTGTTCTACCTTTAGCTCCTCGTTGGGTTCGACACTCTTACTTATCGAAAGAGGCTACAACTATCCCATATACTTGCAGGTCATCAAGGCCTTGGAGATGATGTAGAGGCCCTCCGTGATCGATTCCCCCTCCGGCGGAGCGCCGACGAAGGCTCCAAGATGGGATCTCGCGGATACAGAAGGTTATGGCGGTGGAAATAGTTTTTCGTGGTCGCTTCGGATGTTTTCAGGGTACATGGGTATATGTAGGATGAAGGAGTACGTCGGTGGACGCCCGAGGGGCCCACGAGGGTGGGGGGCGCGCCCACTTGTAGGGGGCACGCCAAGCACCCTCGTGCCGCCTCCTTTGTTTCGTGACTTCCACTCCAAGTCCTCTGGATCACGTTTGTTCCAAAAAGATCGCTCCTGAAGGTTTCATTCCGTTTGGACTCCGTTTGATATTCCTTTTCTTCGAAATACTGAAATAGGCAAAAAAAACAGCAACTCGGGCTGGGCCTCCGGTTAGTAGGTTAGTCCCAAAAATGATATAAAAGTGTAAAGTAAAGCCCATAAACATCCAAAACGGGTAATATAATAGCATGGAACAATCAAAAATTATAGATAAGTTGGAGACGTATCAAGCATCCCCAAGCTTAATTATTGCTCGTCCTTGAGTAGGTAAATGATAAAAACAGAAATTTTGATGTGGAATGCTACCTAGAATAATTCTCAATGTAATTCTATTTATTGTGGCATGATTGTTCAGATCCAAATGATTCAAGACAAAAGCTTATAAAACATAAAAATAATAATACTTGAAGCATACTAACAAGTAATCATGTCTTATCAAAATAGCATAGCCAAAGAAAGCTTATCCCTACAAAATCATATAGTTAGGCCATGCTTCATTTTTATTACACAACATACTCCCATCATGCACAACCCGGTTGATGAGCCGAGCAATTGGTTCATACTTTTTAACGCGCTTCAGCCTTTTCAACTCTTACGCAATACATGAGCGCAAGCCATGGACATAGCACTATGGTGGTATATGGTGGTGGTTGTGAAGACAAAAAGGGAGAAGATAGTCTCACGTCAACTAGGCATATCAACAGGCTATGGAGATGTCCATTAATAGATATCAATGTGAGTGAGTAGGGATTGACATGCAACGGATGCACTAGAGCTATAAATATATGAAAGCTCAACAAAAGAAACTAAGTGGGTGTGCATCCAACTTGCTTGTTCACAAAGACCTAGGGCATTTTTTAGGAAGCCCATCATTGGAATATACAAGCGAAGTTCTATAATGAAAATTTCCCACTAGTATATGAAAGTGACAACATAAGAGACTTTCTATCATGAAGATCATGGTGCTAATTTGAAGCACAAGTGTGGAAAAGAGATAGTAGCATTGTCCCTTCTCTCTTTTCATTTTTTTATGTGGTGGACTTCTTTGGCCTCTTTTTTATGGGCTTCTTTGGCCTCTTTTATTTTTATAAAGTCCGAAGTCTCATCCCGACTATTGGGGGAATCATAGTCTTCATCATCCTTTCCTCACTTGGGACAATGCTCTAATAATGAAGATCATCACACTTTTATTGGTTTAAAACTCAATACTTAGAACAAAATATGACTCTATGTGAATGCCTCCGAGGTTGTACCGGGATATGCAATGAATCAAGAGTGACATGTATAAAAAAATATGAAGGTGGCCTTGCCACAAATACGATGTCAACTACATGATCATGCAAAGAGCAATATGACAATGATGGGATGTGTCATAATAAACGGAACGGTGGAAAGTTGCATGGAAATATATATCGGAATGGCTATGGAAATGCCATAATAGGTAGGTATGGTGGCTGTTTTGAGGAAGGTAAATTATGGGTGCAAGATACCGGCGAAAGTTGCGCGGCATAATAAAGGCTAGCAAAGTGGAAGGGTAAGTGTGCGTATATCCATGGACTCACATTAGTCATAAAGAACTCATATACTTATTGCAAAAGTTTATTAGCCCTCGAAGCAAAGTACTACTATGCATGCCCCTAGAGGGATAGATTGGTAGGAAAAGACCATCGCTCGTCCCCGACTGCCACTCATAAGGAAGACAATCAAAAGAGCACCCCCATGCAACAAATTTGTCCCACAACTTTTAACATACGTGCATGCTACGGGACTTGCCAACTTCAACACAAGTATTTCTCAATTTCATAATTACCCAACTAGCATGACTCTAGCATTATCACCTTTATATCTCAAAACAATTATCAAGCATCAAATTGATCATAGTTTTTAATGCACTTTCTATGATAGTTTTTATTATACCCAACTTGGATGCTCATCATTCTAGGACCAAATTTATAACCATAACAAATACCATGCTGTTCTAATAACTCTCAAAATGATATAAGTGAAGCATGAGAGATCAACAATTTCTTCAAAATAAAGCCACCGACGTGCTCTAGAAAATATAAGTGAAGCACATAGAGCAAACTATCTAGCTCAAAAGATATAAGTGAAGCACATAGAGTATTCTAATAAATTCCAATCAAGTGGGTTTCTCCCAAAAGGTGTGTACATCAAGGATGATTGTGGTAAACTAAAAAGCAAAGACTAATATCATACAAGACGCTCCAAGCAAAACACATATCATGTGGCGAATAAAAATATAGCTCCAAGTAAAGTTACCGATAGACAAAGACGAACGAGGGGATGCCTTCCGGGGCATCCCCAAGCTTAGGCTCTTGCCACTCCTTATTCCATAGTCCATCAAATCTTTACCCAAAACTTGAAAACTTCACAACACAAAACTCAACAGGAAATCTCATAAGCTCCGTTAGTGCAAGAAAGCAAAACCACCACATAAGGTACTGTAATGAACTCATTCTTTATTTATATTGGAGTTAAACCTACTGTATTACAACTTCTCTATGCTTCATACCCCTACATACTAGCCATAGATGCATCAAAATAAGCAAACAGCACACGAAAAGCAGAATCTGTCAAAAACAGAACAGTCTGTAGCAATCTGTAACTTTCGAATACTTCTGGAACTCTAAAAATCCTACAAACTAGGAAGTCCTGGGAAATTTTTCTACTGATCTACAGAAAAAAGAATCAACGCAAAAGCACGTTTCTGTGATTTATTGAATTTTTTCTCGTGAGCGCAAAGTTTCTGTTTGTCAGCAGAATCAAATTAACTATCACCATAGGTTATCCTATAGGTTCTACTTGGCACAAACACTAATTAAAACATGAAAACACATCTAAACAGAAGGTAGATGAAAAATTTATTACTAAACAGAAGTAAAAACAAAAAACAAAAGTAAAATTGGGTTGCCTCCCAACTAGCACTATCGTTTAACGCCCCTAGCTAGGTATAAAAGCGAGGATAGATCTAAGTGTTGCCATCTTTGGCACTTGATTCATAAGTAGCTCGCATGATAGATTCATAAGGTAATTTAACTTTCTTTCTTGTAAAGTGCTCCATGCCTTTCCTTAATGGAAATTGGAATCTAATATTCCCTTCCTTCATATCAATAATCGCACCAATCGTTCTAAGGAAAGGTCTACCAAGAATAATAGGACATGAAAGATTGCAATCTATGTCAAGAACGATAAAATCTACGGGCACATAGTTCCTATTTGCAACAATAAGAACATTATTGATCCTTCCCATAGGATTTTTAATGGTGGAATCCGCAAGGTGAAAATTTAAAGAGCAATCATCAGGATCATGGAAACCTAGAATATCACATAAAGTTTTCGGAATCATGGAAACACTAGCACCCAAATCACGTAAAGCATAACACTCATGATTTTTAATTTTAATTTTTATAGTAGGTTCCCACTCATCATTAAGTTTTCTAGGTATAGAAACTTCCAAATTAAGTTTTTCATCATAAGATTGCATCAAGGCATCAACAATATGTTTGGTAAAGGCTTTGTTTTGACTATAAGCATGAGGTGAATTCAACACGGATTGCAACAAGGAAATACAATCTTCTAAAGAACAATTATCATAATTAAATTCCTTGAAATCCATAATAGTGGGTTCAATGCTATTTAAAGTCTTGACCTCTCCAAATCCACTTTTACCAAATTTAGCATCAAGGTCTAAAAACTCCGAATCATTGGAACATCTTTTAACTAAAGTTGACTCATCTCTAGTACCATCATTATTAAGATTCATATTGCAAAACAAAGATTTAATAGGGGACACATCAATAACTTTTAGATCTTCATCATTATTTCCATGGAAACTAGAAGAACACGCCTTTACAAAGCAATCTTTCTTAGCACGCAATCTAGTGGTTCTTTCTTTGCACTCATCAATGGAAATTCTCTTAGCTTTGAGAGACTCATTGATATCTTGCTTAGGAGGAGTAGATCTAAGTTTCAAAGAATCAACATCAAGCGAAAGTCTATCAATGTTCCTAGCAAAATCATCAACTTTAAGCAATTTTTCTTCAAGCAAGGCATTAAAATTCTTTTGAGAGATCATAAATTCTTTAACACTGTTCTCAAAATCAGGGGGCATCTTATTAAAATTTCCATAAGAACTACTATAGGAATTTCCATAATTATTAGAGGAATTATTAGGGAACGGTCTAGGATTAAAGTTTCCTCTATAAGCATTGTTACCAAAATTATTCCTACCAACAAAATTCACATACATAGATTCATTATTATTCTCAATCAAAGTAGACAAAGGCATATCATTGGGATCAATAGGAGCACTATTAGTATCAAACAATTTCATAAGTTCATCCATCTTTCCACTCAAAACATTAATTTCTTCTATAGCATGCACTTTTTTACTAGTGGATCTTTCGGTGTGCCATTGAGAATAGTTAGTCATAATATTATCAAGGAGTTTGGTAGCTTCTCCTAAGGTGATTTCCATAAACGTGCCTCCTGCGGCCGAATCTAAAAGATTTCTAGAAGCAAAATTCAATTCGGCATAAAAATTTTGTATGATCATCCATAAATTCAAACCATGAGTAGGGCAATTGCGAATCAATTTCATTCTTTCCCAAGATTGGGCAACATGCTCATGATCAAGTTGTTTAAAATTCATAATATCGTTCCTAAGAGAGATGATCTTAGCGGGAGGAAAATACTTAGAGATAAAAGCATCTTTGCACTTATTCCATGAATCAATACTATTTTTAGGCAAAGACGAAAACCAAATTTTAGCATGATCTCTAAGTGAAAACGGAAATAACTTCAATTTAAAAATATCATTATCTGTATCTTTCTTCTTTTGCATCTCACACAAATCAACAAAGTTGTTTAGATGGGTAGCGGCATCTTCACTAGGAAGGCCGGAGAATTGATCTTTCATAACAAGATTCAGCAAAGCAGCATTGATTTCACAAGACTCAACATCATTAAGAGGAGCAATCGGAGTACTAAGGAAATCATTATTATTGGTATTGGAAAAATCACACAATTTGGTATTGTCTTGCGCCATCGCGACAAGCAATCCAACACACAAGCAAACAAAAAGGCAAGCGAAAGAGAGAGGAGATTGGGAAAGAAAGGGTGAATAAAACAGCAAAGGTGAAGTGGGGGAGAGGATAACGAGAGGCAAATGGCAAATAATGTAAGTACGAGGGAGATGAGTGATACGTCTCCAACGTATCTATAATTTTTGATTGTTCCATGCTATTATATTACCTGTTTTGGATGTTTATGGGCTTTATTCTACACATTTATATCATTTTTGGGACTAACCTACTAACCGAAGGCCCAGCCCATATTGTTGTTATTTTGCCTATTTTAGTATTTCGAAGAAAAGGAATATCAAACGGAGTCCAAACGGAATGAAACCTTCGGGAGCATTATTTTTGGAACAAATCTGATCCGGAGAGCCTGGAGTGCAAGTCAAGAAAGCTCCAAGGGCCCCACGAGATAGGAGGGCGCCCCCCTTGTAGGGCGCGCCCCCCTATCTCGTGGGCCCCTCGGGCGTCCACCGACGTACTTCTTCCTCCTATATATATCCATGGACCCCGAAAACATGCAGGGGCACCACGAAACACAATTTCCACCACCGTAACCTTCTGTATCCGCGAGATCCCATCTTGGAGCCTTCGTCGGCACTCTGCCGGAGGGGGAATCGACCATGGAGGGCCTCTACATCAACATCCTTGCCCCTCCTATGAGTTGTGAGTAGTTTACCACAGACCTATGGGTCCATAGTTATTAGCTAGATGGCTTCTTCTCTCTTTTTGGATCTCAATACAATGTTCTCCCACTCTCTTGTGGAGATCTATTCGATGTAATCTCTTTTTGCGGTGTGTTTGTCGAGATCCGATGAATTGTGGGTTTATGATCAGATTTATCTATGGATATTAATTGAATCTTCTCTGAATTCTTTTATGTATTATTGAGTTATCTTTGCAAGTCTCTTCAAATTATCGGTTTGGTTTGGCCTACTAGATTGATCTTTCTTGCCATGGGAGAAGTGCTTAGCTTTGGGTTCAATCTTGCGGTTTTCTTACCCAGTGACAGAAAGGGTTGCAAGACACGTATTGTATTGTTGCCATCAAGGATAACAAGATGGGGTTTATATCATATTGCATGAGTTTATCCCTCTACATCATGTCATCTTGCTTAATGGTTACTCCGTTCTTATGAACTTAATATTCTAGATGCATGCTGGATAGTGGTCGATGTGTGGAGTACTAGTAGTAGATGCAGGCAGGAGTCGGTCTACTTGTTATGGACGTGATGCCTATATACATGATCATGCCTAGATAATGTCATAATTATTCGCTTTTCTATCAATTGCTTGACAGTAATTTGTTCACCCACCGTAATACTTATGCTCTCGAGAGAAGCCTCTAGTGAAACCTATGGCCCCCGGGTCTATCTCTTATCATATTTTCTTTCAATCTACTTTTATTTGCATCTTTACTTTCTTGCATCTATATCATAAAATACCAAAAATATATTTATCTTATCATACTATCTCTATTAGATCTCACTTTCGCAAGTGGCCGTGAAGGGATTGACAACCCCTTTATTGCGTTGGTTGCGAGTTCTTAGTTTGTTTGTGTAGGTGCGTGGGACTTTTGAGGAGCCTCCTACTGGATTGATACCTTGGTTCTCAAAAACTGAGGGAAATACTTACGCTACACTTGCTGCATCACCCTCTCCTCTTCGGGGAAAACCAACGCTAGCTCAAGACGTAGCAAGAAGGATTTCTGGCGCCGTTGCTGGGGAGGTCTTCGCTCAAGTCAAGATGTACCAAGTACCCATCACAAACTCATCTCCCTCGCATTTACATTATTTGCCATTTGCCTCTCGTTTTCCTCTCCCCCACTTCACCCTTGCCGTTTTATTCGCCCTCTCTTTCCCAATCTCCCCCTCTCTTTTTAGCTTGCCTCCTTTTGTGTGCTTGTTTGTTTGCTTGACCTTATGGCTGTGCCTAAGGGACTTGAACACCTTCTCAGAAGGATGGATGAGATTGAATCAAATATTAGAAGCTTTATGAATTTGCAATTTGAGCATAATAATTTCTTTAGAAAAGAGCTTAAGGAACAAAAAAGTTTTTTGGGGTTTATGAACAAAGAGCTTGATGATATGAATAAAGAATTATATGGTTTTAACGCTCAAATTACCCGGCTTGAAAATGCTATAGCCAAAAGCAAGCCACCTTAGTCAATAAGATGGCTGCTAAACCAAAAAAAATACATGAAAATAATGATGAGGATCTTAAAGTTATTGATGCGTCTCCTATTAGATCTATGTTTTGCAATATGAATTTTGATGATTATGGGACTGATGATGAATCAACTTTGCCTAGAAGGCGTCCCAAGAATTCGGAGTCTTTAGATCTTAATACTAAATTTGGTAAAAGAGAGATTGGAGAATCCTCAACTTCTAATAATGTTGAACCTACTATCTCGGATTTCAAGGAATTTGATTATGATAATTGTTCTTTAAAAGGTTGTATTTCCTTGTTGCAATCCGTTGTTAATTCTCCTCATCACTACTAGGAAAATGCTTATAGATAGAAGTTTACTAGTAGCGAGTTTTTTTTACCCCGCGCTACTAGTAATTACCAGTAGCATTGTGTAGAAAATACGCTACTACTAACATATAGCAGCAGTGTTTGTTTGTTTGGGCCGCGCTACTGTTACATGGGCCGCAGGGCAGCATCTGTAGCCCACTTAGCTGTAGCGTTTGTTCTGAAAGGGCACTACAGCTGGTGGGCTTAGCAGTAGCGTGGTGCTCCAACCAGCACTACTACTATAGCTAAAGAAAACCGGCCCGCGAGTGCCCCCGCACCCCCCTCGTCTCACACAATCCCCTCCGCCCGACGACGCCTCCGCCGCGGTTAGGGTTCGTCCCCAGCCGCCTCACCCCCATCGACGGTGCCGTGCGCCGCCACCACGCGCGGTCGCCTCTCGCCTCCTCCGACGCTCCAGCCCCGTAACTCCCCCTCTCGATCTGCTCCTCCCTGCGCGCGCCATAGTAGCTCCTCTTGATCTCTCGGTTAGGGTTCGTTGTAGGGGCACCACAGTAATGGCGGTTCGGGCAGGGGAGGAGGCGGTGGGGGCTGCGCTGCGCTGCCGGCCGATGAGGCGGAGACGAGGAGCAGCAGGGCTTGCAGTTGCCGGGGAGTGGAGTGGAGAGCAGAGCAGAGCAGAGCACGGAGCAGTGGAGTGAGAGTGAGAAACAGAGAGCAATATTTTGCTTGACTTGACCTGCCAAAGTAGTATAGGATTTGGACGCGTCTAGTGCAGGAAGGAGTACCAATATTTTGCTTGACTTGACCTGCCAAAGTCTTTGCTTATTAATGTTTTCTTTTTCATCCTTACCATAAACTACTCCTAGCATGGCAGTAATTTATATATTGCATTTGTGTCGGTCGATTTTGTGTGAAGCCATGAGGCCGAGACCGAGTAGTAGTTCATCACATACTAGTATTGCTTCTATAGGTCGACATTTCTGATGTCATGTTATGGATATTGCTTCTATAGGAGTGTAAGTGCTCGGTTCGGGTTGTATCAAGTGCTTGGTTCGGTGTTGTTCATGTGAGAGACAAAGCTACAAGCTCATGTTTATTTAGTGTGCTTTGTTGTGAGAAATCATCAAGATTTAGGATTACTGATAAGAAGGGGGTAGTTTATTTAGTGTGCTTTGTTGTGATTAACGAAGATGAGATGAGATCAAAGTATTGTTATGTTTTGCCATATATTTGTTTGTTACATCTCTAGATTATTGAGCTATTAGTATTGTTTAACCTTGTGTTTAGTGCAAATTTCATGCTGATAGCGACGCTTCATCTGAAGAGTTGGGGACATTAGTTTACTAGATTGCTAGCTTTATGATTGTTGGACTGAACTTTATGTTTACTTTTTAGTTGTTATTTTGCTTGCCATGTGAACTCTAGCTATGAAAACTTTATGTTTACTTTTTGGAGCATTAATCCTTTAATCATATTGCTTTAGGGAAATGGCGCCACCACCACCACCACCACCATGTCGACGGTGCAAGTCAAGGTGCGCCAGCAGCCTTGCAACTGGCACGTTGTTTGGCGTCTACTTCGAGTCTAGTTTTCTTCATGCGGCAGTAATAAATTATATGAAACTAGTAACTACTATTTTGTTTTTAGTGTTATTGGCATTAATGCATCGTGTATATATCATTTTGCTTTTTGTACACAGATCGTCCCATGCAATGTGAGGTCAGAATTCAACAATCTGACTGGAGACTCTGTGACCTTTGAGGCTCCTAGGGGCCCCTACACTATGGAGATCAAGAAAGGACAAAAGATGACGCGGGCGGGAGGAGATGGATGGGTCCGTTTCATCGACAACATGTGTATCACCGGTGGTGAGTTGATCAGCTTCTCCTTCAGAGCTGAAAGACCCAAGCTGGCCGTGATTTATATCAACAAAGCAGAAGATTATGAGGATGATGAGGATGATGAGGATGATGAGGATGATGACGACCCACTCGGTGATGCCATCGTAGCTGAAAGAATGAAGTTGAGCGAGGAGGAGGTGTGCAACCTATGGGACATCATTCCGCCATGTGCTGACTTCGTCGGGGTGCCATTCGTGACTCGCCTGATAAGTACCATGGTTGATCGGCATATGATGGTATGTTGCATTTACTGTAGTTTTTAGAGTAATTTGATGATATGCTTTATTGTTATACTTAGTGTAGAGTCCGATGATATATATGCTTAGTGAATCTTATATGCTTTATTGTTATACTTAGTGTAGAGTCCGATCATATATATGCTTAGTGAATCTTATATGCTTAGTGAATCTTATATGCTTTATTGTTATACTTAGTGTAGAGTCCGATCATATATATGCTTAGTGAATCTTATATGCTTAGTGAATCTTATATGCTTTATTGTTATACTTAGTGTAGAGTCCGATGATATATATACTTAGTGTAGAGTCCGATGATATATATGCTTAGTGTAGAGTCCGATGATATATATGCTTCGTGTAGAATGTGTGAGGCTACTTATTAATTGATATGTTTTTCTTATTCAGAAATTGCCAAAGAGCCTATCTGAGAGTTCTGGTATCAAGCCTGATGAAGAAGGCTCTGTTGGAATATGCCTTACCGCAAGGGGCTCCGTCACCACTTGTGCGTACGGCGTTGACACGGATGGTCGCACACACTTCAACTTGGTTGGGTGGAAGAGCTTCCTCGTCGGCAAGAATCTTCATGTTGGACAAGCAATCCTCATTACTATCAGGAACACCCACCGCCCAGGCTTGAGGATGATGGTCGTCATCGACATCATTTAGAACTTCATATGCATGCCTATGGTTGTTGAACCATATATATATGCTAGTATGACTACCTAGTAGACTTATCAACTATGATCTATCCATGCATTGTTGACTACTATATGAGTTTGTGAGATTGTGTGGTTATATTAAATGTGGTACTGTCGTTAATGTTTGTGAGATGGTTCTGTGAACTTAATTTATTTGCACTGGACTTGTCTTGATTTCCATGAATATTGCACCTGACTGCTTTTTTATTTTTTATTTCTATATGCCTAGTAGTAGCGTGGGGAGAAAATAGGGCGCTATTACTACGTGATGATAGTAGTAGCGCTGGTGGAGGAATCAACGCTACTAATAAGTATTTTAGCTGCAGCGCTTGTTCAGAAACGCGCTACTAGTAAATAATAGTTGTAGCGCCCTAGCAGTAGCGTGGGTGCCCGCGCTACTGGTATGTAAAAAACCAGCGCCACTAGTAAGCTTTTCTCTAGTAGTGCATGCTTATAGTCAAAACAAAGCTTTTACCAAACATATTGTTGATGCCTTGATGCAATCTTATGATGAAAAACTTAATTTGGAAGTTTCTATACCTAGAAAACTTAATGATGAGTGGGAACCTACTATAAAGATTAGAATTAAAGATTTTGAGTGTTTTGCTTTGTCTGATTTGGGTGCTAGTGTTTCCACAATTCCGAAAACTTTATGTGATATTCTAGATTTCCATGATCTTGATGATTGCTCTTTAAATTTGCACCTTGCGGATTCCACCATTAAAAAGCCTATGGGAAGGATCAATGATGTCCTTATTGTTGCAAATAGAAATTTGGTGCCCGTAGATTTTATCGTTCTTGATATAGATTGCAATCTTTCTTGCCCTATTATTCTTGGTAGACCTTTTCTTAGAACGATTGGTGCGATTATCGATATGAAAGAAGGGAACATTAGATTCCAATTTCCCTTAAAGAAAGGCATGGAGCACTTTCCAAGAAAGAAAGTCAAATTACCTTATGAATCTATCATGCGTGCTACTTATGAATCAAGTGCCAAGGATGTCACTACTTAGATCTATCCTTGCTTTTATGCCTAGCTACGGGCGTTAAACGATAGCGCTAGTTGGGAGGCAACCCAATTTTCTTTATGTTCTTTGTTTTTGTTCCTGTTTAGTGTTAAATTTTGTTTCTACTTTCTGTTTAGATGTGTTTTTATATTTTGTTTAGTGTTTGTGCCAAGTAGAACCTATAGGATAAACTATGATGATGGTTGATTTGATTCTGCTGAAAAACAGAAAATTTGCGCTCACGAGAAAAAATTCAATAAATCACAGAAATGATCTTTTGCATTGATTCTTTTTTCTGCTGATCAATAAACAAATTTTCCAGTACGTCCTATTTTGGTAGGATTTTTAGAGTTCCAGAAGTTTTTGTTAGTTACAGATTGCTTCAGACTGTTCTGTTTTTGACAGATTCTGTTTTTCGTGTGTTTTTTACTTATTTCAATGCATCTATGGCTAATAAATTAGTTTATAAACCATAAGGAAGTTGGAATACAGTAGGTTTAACACCCAAATAAATAAAGAATGAGTTCATTACAGTACCTTATGTGGTGGTTTTGTTTTCTTTCACTAACGGAGCTTATAAGATTTCCTGTTGAGTTTTGTGTTGTGAAGTTTTCAAGTTTTGGGTAAAGCTTTTATGGACTATGGAATAAAGAGTGGCAAGATCCTAAGCTTGGGGATGCCCAAGGCACCCCAAGATATTCAAGAATAGCCAAAAGCCTAAGCTTGGGGATGCCCCGGGAAGGCATCCCCTCTTTCGTCTTTGTTCATTGATAACTTTACTTGGAGCTATATTTTTATTCGCCACATGATATGTGTTTTGCTTGGAGCGTCGTGTATTATATTGGTATTTGCTTGTTAGTTTACCAGAATCATCCTTGCTGTAACACACCTTTTTGGAGAAGCCTATTTGATTAGAATTTGCTAGAATACTCTATGTGCTTCACTTATATCTTTTGAGCTTGATAGTTTTTGCTCTAGTATTTCACTTATATCTTTTAGAGCATGGTGGTGGATTAATTTTATAGAAATTGCTAGTCTCTCATGCTTAACTTATATTATTTTGAGACTCTCTTAGAACAGCATGGTATTTGCTATGGTTTTAATTTTGTCCTAGAATGATGAGCATCCAAGTTGGGTATAATAAAAACTATCATAGAAAGTGAATTGGATGCTACGATCAATTTGATGCTTGATAATTGTTTTGAGATATGGAGGTAGTAATATTAAAGTCATGCTAGTTGGGTAATTATGGATTTAAAGAATGCTTGTGTTGAAGTTTGTAATTCCCGTAGCATGCATGTATGGTGAACCGTTTTGTGATGAAGTTGGAGCACAATTTTATTTATTGAATGTCTTCCTTATGAGTGGCAATCGGGGACGAGCGATGGTCTTTTCCTGCCAATCTATCCCCCTAGGAGCATGCGCGTAGTGCTTTGGTTTTTTATGACTTCTAAATTTTACAACAAGTATATGAGTTCTTTTGACTAATGTTGAGTTCGTGGATTATACGCACCCTTTCACCCCTCCATTATTGCTAGCCTCTCTTGTACCGTGCAAGTTTTCGCCGGTACCATACACCCACCATATACCTTCCTCAAAACACCCACCATACCTACCTATTATGGCATTCCCATAGCCATTCCGAGATATATTGCCATGCAACTTTCCACCGTTCCATTTATTATGACACGTTTCATCATTGTCATATTGCTATTTGCATGATCATGTAGTTGACATCGTATTTTTGGCAAAGCCACCATCATAATCTTCATACATGTCGCTCTTGATTCATTGCATATCCCGGTATACCGTCGGAGGCATTCACATAGAGTCATATCTTGTTCTCGCTATCAGTTGTAAATCCATAAAAGTGTGATGATCTTCATTATTAGAGCATTGTCCCAGTGAGGAAAGGATGATGAAGACTATGATTCCCCCACAAGTCGGGATGAGACTTCGGACTTTACAAAAAAAAAGAGAAAGGCCAAAAAAAAGAGAAGGCCAAAAAGGAAAAAAAGAAAAAGAAAAAGAAAAAAAAAGAGAATGAGAGAAAAAGAGAGAAGGGACAATGCTACTATCTCTTTTTCCACACTTGTGCTTCAAAATAGCACCATGATCTTCATGATAGAGAGTCTCATATGTTGTCACTTTCATACACTAGTGGGAATTTTTCATTATAGAACTTGGCTTGTATATTCCAATGATGGGCTTCCTCAAAATGCCCTAGGTCTTCGTGAGCAAGCAAGTTGGATGCACACCCACTAGTTTTCTTTTGTTGAGCTTTCATATTTTATAGCTCTAGTGCATCCGTTGCATGGCAATCCCTACTCACTCACATTGATATCTATTAATGGGCATCTCCATAGCCCGTTGATACGCCTAGTTGATGTGAGACTTTCTTCTCCTTTTTTGTCTTCTCCACAACCACCATTCTATTGCACATATAGTGCTATGTCCATGGCTCACGCTCATGTATTGCGTGAAAGTTGAAAGAGTTTGAGATTATTAAAGTATGAAACAATTGCTTGGCTCGTCATCAGGGATGTGCATGATTAAATACTTTGTGTGATGAAGATGAAGCATAGCCAGACTATATGATTTTGTAGGGATAACTTTCTTTTGGCCATGCTGTTTTGAGAAGACATGATTACTTGCTTAGTATGCTTGAAGTATTACTGTTTCTTATGTCAATATGAAAGAAAATTACATTATGAATTATGCTAGGTAGCATTCCACATCAAAAATTCTCTTTTTATCATTTACCTACTCGAGGACGAGCAGGAATTAAGCTTGGGGATGCTTGATACGTCTCCAACGTATCTATAATTTTTGATTGTTCCATGCTATCATATTACCTATTTTGGATGTTTATGGGCTTTATTCTATACATTTATATCATTTTTGGGACTAACCTACTAACCGGAGGCCCAGCCCATATTGCTGTTTTTTTTGCCTATTTCAGTATTTTGAAGAAAAGGAATATCAAATGGAGTCCAAACGGAATGAAACCTTCGGGAGTGTTATTTTTGGAACAAGTCTGATCCGGAGAGCCTGGAGTGCAACTCAAGAAAGCTCCGAGGGGCCCACGAGATAGGAGCCCCCCCCCTATAGGGCGCGCCCCCTGTCTCGTGGGCCCCTCGGGCGTCCACCGATGTACTTCTTCCTCCTATATATATCCACGGACCCCGAAAACATCCAGGGCCACCAGGAAACACAATTTCCACCACCGTAACCTTTTGTATCCGCGAGATCCCATCTTGGAGCCTTCGTCGGCACTCTGCCGGAGGGGGAATCGACCACGGAGGGCCTCTACATCAACATCCTTGCCCCTCCTATGAGTTGTGAGTAGTTTACCACAGACCTACGGGTCCATAGTTATTAGCTAGATGGCTTCTTCTCTCTTTTTGGATCTCGATACAATGTTCTCCCCCTCTCTTGTGGAGATCTATTCGATGTAATCTCTTTTTGTGGTGTGTTTGTCGAGATTTGATGAATTGTGGGTTTATGATCAGATTTATCTATGGATATTAATTGAATCTTCTCTGAATTCTTTTATGTATGATTGAGTTATCTTTGCAAGTCTCTTCGAATTATCGGTTTGGTTTGGCCTACTAGATTGATCTTTCTTGCCATGGGAGAAGTGCTTAGCTTTGGGTTCAATCTTGCGGTGTTCTTACCCAGTGACAGAAAGGGTTGCAAGACACGTATTGTATTGTTGCCATCGAGGATAACAAGATGGGGTTTATATCATATTGCATGAGTTTATCCCTCTACATCATGTCATCTTGCTTAATGCATTACTCCGTTCTTATGAACTTAATACTCTAGATGCATACTGGATAGCGGTCGATGTGTGGAGTAATAGTAGTAGATGCAGGCAGGAGTCGATCTACTTGTTATGGACGTGATGCCTATATACATGATCATGCCTAGATAACGTCATAATTATTCGCTTTTCTATCAATTGCTTGACAGTAATTTGTTCACCCACCGTAATACTTATGCTCTCGAGAGAAGCCTCTAGTGAAACCTACGGCCCCCGGGTCTATCTCTTATCATATTTGCTTCCAATCTACTTTTATTTGCATCTTTACTTTCTTGCATCTATATCATAAAATACCAAAAATATATTTATCTTATCATACTATCTCTATTAGATCTCACTTTCGCAAGTGGCCGTGAAGGGATTGACAACCCTTTTATTGCGTTGGTTGCGAGTTCTCAGTTTGTTTGTGTAGGTGCGTGGGACTTTTGAGGAGCCTCCTACTGGATTGATACCTTGGTTCTCAAAAACTTAGGGAAATACTTACGCTACACTTGCTGCATCACCCTCTCCTCTTTGGGGAAAACCAACGCTAGCTCAAGACGTAGCAATGAGCTTTTGATGGGTACTTGATATGTCTTGATTTGAGCGAAGACCTCCCCGGCAATGGTGCCAGAAATCTTTCTTGCTACGTCTTGAGCTTGTGTTGGTTTTCCTTGAAGAGGAAAGGGTGATGCAGCAATAGTAGCGTAAGTATTTCCCTCAGTTTTTGAAAACCAAGGTATCAATCCAGTAGGAGGCTACTCAGAAGTCCCAAACAGCTACACAAACAAACAAGAACTCGCAACCAACACAATAAAGGGGTTGTCAATCCCTTCACGGCCACTTGCGGAAGTGAGATCTGATAGAGATAATATGATAAGATAAATATATTTTTGGTATTTTATAATATAGATTGGAAAGGTAAAGATGCAAATAAAAATAGATTGAAAGCTTATATGATAAAAGATAGACCCGGGGCCCATAGGTTTCACTAGTGGCTTCTCTCAAGATAGCATAATTGTTACGGTGGGTGAACAAATTACTGTCAAGCAATTGATAGAAAAGCGAATAATTATGAAATTATCTAGGCATGATCATGTATATAGGCATCACGTCCGTAACAAGTAGATCGAAATGATTCTGCATCTACTACTATTACTCCACACATCGACCGACTCCTGCCTGCATCTAGAGTATTAAGTTCATAAAGAACAGAGTAACGCATTAAGCAAGATGACATAATGTAGAGGGATAAACTCATGCAATATGATATAAACCCCATCTTTTTATCCTCGATGGCAACAATACAATACGTGCCTTGCTGCCCCTGCTGTCACTGGGAAAAGACACCGCAAGATTGAACCCAAAGCTAAGCACTTCTCCCATTGCAAGAAAGATCAATCTAGTAGGCCAAACCAAACTGATAATTCGAAGAGACTTGCAAAGATAACTTAATCATACATAAAAGAATTCAGAGAAGATTCAAATATTTCTCATAGATAAACTTGATCATAAACCCACAATTCATCGGATATCGACAAACACACCGCAAAAAGAGTTACATCGAATAGATCTCCAAGAAGATCAAGGAGAACCTTGTATTCATATTCAAAGAGAGAGAAGAAGCCATCTAGCTAATAACTATGGACCCGAATATCTATGGTAAACTACTCACAACTCATCGGAGAGGCCTTGGAGATGATGTAGAGGCCCTCCGTGATCGATTCCCCCTCTGGTGGAGCGTCGGCGAAGGCTTCAAGATGGGATCTCGCGGATACAGAAGGTTATGATGATGGAAATAGTTTTTCGTGGTCGCTTCTGATGTTTTCGGGGTACATGGGTATATGTAGTAGGAAGGAGTATGTCGGTAGACGCCCGAGGGGCCCATGAGGGTGGGGGGCGCGCCCACTTGTAGAGGGTGCGCCAGGCACCCTCGTGGCCGCCTCCTTTGTTTCTTGACTTCCACTCCAAGTCCTCTGGATCACGTTTGTTCCAAAAAGATCGCTCCCGAAGGTTTCATTCCGTTTGGACTCCGTTTGATATTCCTTTTCTTCGAAACACTAAAGTAGGCAAAAAAACAGCAATTCGGGTTGGGCCTCCGGTTAGTAGGTTAGTCCCAAAAATGATATAAAAGTGTAAAGTAAAGCCCATAAACATCCAAAACGGGTAATATAATAGCATGGGACAATCAAAAATTATAGATAAGTTGGAGACGTATCACACAGCTGTAGATCAATTGAGATATTCTCAAGTGGTTGGTTCACTGATGTACCTAGCTTGTGCTACTCGTCCTGACATCTCATTTGTTGTGTGCAAACGGAGCTGGTTTGTTTCCAATCCGGGAGATGTGCATTGGCATGCTGTTGAGCGAGTGATGTGTTACTTGCAAGGTACTGTGAATTACAGAATTCACTATTCTGGGTACCCGACGGTACTTGAGGGATATAGGGACTCAAATTGGATATCTGATGATGATGAGATGAAGGCCACAAGTGGATATGTCTTCACACTTGGTGGTGGCACTGTTTCCTAGAAGTCTTGCAAGCAGACGATCTTAACAAGATCGACTATCGAAGCAAAACTTGTAGCATTAGACACATCATGCGTCGCAGCAGAATGGCTTCGAGAGCTTTTCATGGATTTTCCGGTGCTTGATAAACTAGTCCCAGCTGTCCTTATGAACTGTGACAATCAAACTGTGATTGCCAAGGCTAAGAGTTCAAAGGACAATATGAAATCCACAAAGCACATAAGAAGAAGATTGAAATCTGTTAGAAAATCAAGAAACTCCGGAGTGATAGCATTGGATTATATCCAGACTGCTAAAAATCTGGCAGACCCTTTTACGAAAGGGCTATCACGGATTGTGATAGAACATGCATCGAGGGAGATGGGTATGAGACCCACGTAAGTTGCCATGGGGGTAACCCAACCTATGTGATCGGAGATCCCGTGAATTAGGACCTGGGAAAACAATCCAGCGGTCAACTGAGGAGTGTATCCTTAATTAACCCACTCCGTTGGAGATGCAATAATACTCTCAGTTGTGTAAGGCAGGCTGACTTTTGTCTTAATGTGTTCCAAAGCTTATGTAAGCAAGATGCTAACCTACAGAGCATTCTTTGGAAGAACACACCTATGTGAGCCCGACTGCTGGTCACAGTCTATGTGACTGGGTGATCTCTAGAAAGCTCATGAGAAGGTAGAGAGTATGACTAATAAGCTCCACCCGTGTGGTTTAGCCTTCGGCAGCCACGTATCAGCTGACAATGGGCGAAATTTCTACATGCCAAACTGACAATTCAAGGCATAGTCCATTGTTCAGTTGTGAAGAAGTCTAATCCCATTGCTCTAGGTGGAAGTTCAACTTAACAGTCTCCATTGAAAATTCTAGTATATCAAACATTGTTTGTAACAGTTGACAAACTTATGTGCCTCGAGATCTGGTGGGGGGTTGTTGGATTATGGATGGGCTTAGGCCCATATAAGACAATAATTCCTAGTTAATCTCTAAGGCCCATGCATGTGTACATCAAGTGGTGGGAAGTGTGGGAAGTTTAGTACCATACTGCTAAAGTAAGAAGAGTGAGACCTCTTTATAAGGGCTACTCCATCACTTGCTATTGGGAGCTTGGGAATAGGAGTTGTACACGCGCTCCTCCTCCTTCGGCGCCCGCCTCGCCTCGCCACACCTCGCCTCGTCACGACGCGCGCGTGCCGCGGGTTGCGTGAATGAGCCGAGCCGAAACTTATTTTTGCCAAACAGGAATGGTTAATTAATCTCGAATTAATTAACGAGTCACTTACGGAAGTTCCACTGTCCGAGACATTGGACCGTAGGCTGTTCGCGGACTCGATCGTGGGTCTGAGCCTAGGCTCATCTACCCGACGGCCTATATAAGAAGGCGCTGGCCAGTGGAGTGAACCCTAACTCAGTTCACTCACTTCCTCTCGCACAACCCTAGCCGGAATCTACTGTTCCTCTCATTGTGCTGCTTCCGGCGATCCCATCCCGACGACCGCGTGCACGGTTGGTCGGGAGAGCAGGTGCCTCCGGAACCCTGTCGTTCGAGATCCTGCCCGAGAAAACGGCAATAAGGTTTTTGGGGAGCGTCTCGACATGACTGCTCCCGATCCGTCCCCGTGTTCATCCGCCTCTGCTTCCACTACTTCCTCTACATCGACTCCATGGCTGACGACGAAGTCGCCAAGAAGAAGGCCTTGGCTAATGTCGAGGCCGCTGCTGACGCCGCCGCATTGGCCTGGCCAACCGGAGGGTATGACTTGTTCATCCCCTTTTTGCTCGTACATGTGATGGTCGTATATATGTTATTTATAGATGTTTCGATTCTATGTACTATACGTGCTCACAAATGCTTACATATCGGTATGAGATGCATACCGTATTTTCCATGTTTACTGTTTATTTATGGATTAGATTAGTCAGAAAAGTGCTAATATTTCCAACAGCCGTAAACCATACTTGTCTCACTGACCACATGACTCTGTCAGGTTTGCTCGCTGACGAGGGTGGCCGAAATCTTGTGTTCTTTGTGGACATCTGTATTAACTAGCGGAAGGTAATTCTTGTGATTTTTTTGTATATTTTGCAGCACCAAATCTGAGGTTTCCACTTATGGTGAGTGTTTTTTTTTGTGTGTATCTCTACTCCTAATGGACGAATTGGTTGAATAGTCCCCCCACTTTCAACCGGTTTATTTTCAACCGGTTTTTTCTCAACCGGTTTTTCTTCGTCCCACCTCCCACCACCCCCCTCCCACCGGTTTTCCTCTTTCTCGTCTGGCCGACAATACCCAACGTATTTATGGTAATCAATCACAATTAATCCACGTATGGTAAGGCTATAAACTTAGAAATCTCAAATATGATAATTATAGTAATAAATCAATCCATGTATGGTAAGGCTATAACTAAGGAAATTTCGAATATGGTAATTATCACCAGAATCAAAGCTTTCCAAAAAAGTTCTTCTTGCCATACCCTAATCGTGACCTCCTCATCCTGAGGCATTATTTCCATCTATTTCTCAGCTAAATCAGAACTTTCCAAAACTTTGTCTGGCTAAATCACAATTTTCCTTCCTTCCCTATCATCTCAATCGAATCATGAGCTATAGGTAAGTCATTTCGTTCTCCACCTCGCACGGGTTGTACTGATTTTTATCATGGTTTGGCCCCCTGCCGTACAAGCCGCTCGATTCCTCCTCCCTCGCTCAATTCCTCCACCCTATCTTCTTCTTCATGGTGAGCGACCCAGGCAGCGATGCGTGCCCGTTATGCATCAGCGAGGAGGATCAGGAAACGTTGATTGCCAGCCCCGCGCTCGTCACGTGAACCCGTTCACCGTCAGGTCATGCTGGTGTGTTACGGGTATAGGTGCACCTTACCTTAGCCATGGAGGTTTGCCGGTGGACAACGGAGGCCTCGCCATGGACACCAGTATCCCTCTCCTCTTCCTGCGCCCTACCTCTCCTTCCTCAGTCTCTACCTCTCTCTCTTTTTCTCTGTTCCAGGAGATCTGCAGCCGACGCTGCAGGTCCTGCCCGTTCGCTGCCGGTCACCTCGCCTCGCTGTTCGATCTCACCGCTGGATATGCACGACTCCGCCGCCCTGTGCCATCCTCGTCAGGCACCATCATGGCGGCGCGAACACTGTATGCAGTGGCTACAATCGGCGGTGGATTCAACAGCGCGGTGGGCACTAGCGAGTAGCGACCCAGCGGGCAGCGGCTGTGCTGGCCGCTGTCTGCCGCCGAGGTGTAACGGCTCGGGCCCAGACTCCGAGTTCGTCATGGTGCTCCGCGCGACTTCCCTTGCACCGGCTGACTCATGCATGCATCTACAATCTAACTAGCTAATTCCTTCCTTTGACTGCTATTTTCTCTGGTTGTACTGTTCCACAGCTTAGGGATCATCTACACAATCCATCGTCTCATGCATGCACAATCTAATTAATTTGTCTACTGACTGCAGTTTATGCATTGCTTCACAGATCATTTATAGAGATGATTTCAGACTTAGAAGTGTTGAGGTCATGATGCTCTAAATAGTTTTGAAGTTGTACTCACGACATCATGATGCTCTAAATGAAATAAAAATTTGATGGATTCAAGAAGAAAAAGGTCAGGTATGTTTAGTATGCACTACAGTAAAAATTTCACTCGTGGTCATCTTGGGATACTTGTACATGCTTGGTGTTACAATAATTCTACTAATTAATTCCATGAAAGTGCTGAAATTTGCTCAGTGAACAAGAAACCCACTGGGTAACATATTTGGACGCCATACAAGTGGATCTGCATTTTTTCATCAAGGTGTTGTCTCATCTTTTAATTTGCATCGTCGCTCTTGAATAATTAGTTTTCATAGAGATTTATCTTTGATCTGAACGTTTTGAACTTTCTTTTTGCATAACCTTGATAAAAGGATTGACAACAAATAATCAGAGAAGACTAGCCAACGAGATGAGGAGAGGAAAGAAGTGAAAAGAGACAAAATACAGTATGATATATCAATTTAGAAGTCGTAGCAATGCACATCTTTCTAAATATATATCTTTATGTGATTGGTCACAAGTTGTAGTTGGTAGTAGTAGTAGTATATATTCACTATAATTGTTTGTACGAAATCACATTAAAAAAATCACACATAAATCACAACAATTACGTGCAAAAACACATAATCTTACCATATTTCATAGGGTGCTATCATTTTTCATGTTTGTAGTTGTATGAGAATATTAAATGTATTATTAACATGATTATTAAATGTATGAGAATATTAACATGATTAATATTGAACTCTTAAAGTTAATATGATTAATATTGAACTCTTACCATATTTTCATATGTCATTTGATATGTATGAGAATATTAAATGTATTATTAACATGATTAATATTGAACTCTTAAAATTAATGTGGCCCCGTTGCAACGCACGGGCGTTCTTCTAGTGTGTGTAGTTGACAGAATAGTGGTTGGCTGCTTGACCTTACAGCATCACCAATTACTTACCTAAAATTTAGTTACCTAAATACTAGCTTTTAGTTATGGACGCGAATAACTAGCGATTGTTCCCACGGGAGAGAATCCTCGGGAACAAATTGTGAGCGTCGGTCGGGTGGCTAGCCGAGTGGGTGTGCTCGCTGCCCACCAGCGTTCGAGTCCTGGACTCATGGCTGTGTGTCTCAAGTGCTCCTTCTATATTTTTATTTTTATCTTTACCTAATAATAATAAAGAAAATTGGGTTTCTGTTGTACATCGTCGGCCTTTTTGCAAAAACGTCTCCTGTTTTTGAGAAATTAACCCGCAATCCTACTTAAAGTGTGCTATCGTGGATAACGTTTCGTCTTTTTGCAAAACAACCCCTGCCACCTCCACCACTTATCCATTGTCTGCCTCCACTGAACCGCCGGACACGCCCCGCCGCTTGCCGCCGGCATCGACGCCGCAGAAGGCAGGGGGATGCGTCGCGGCGAGCGTCCGCGCCACCCGAGCCCAGGAATGGTGCGAGGCGTAGCGGCGGGCGTTGGAGGGCGTGGCGTCGCGGCGCGCCGGCGGGACGCGAGGGCGGTGTTGGCTGTTGTGGAGCACGCTGCGGCGGGGCGTCTTCAGGCCATAGTGGTTGAACTAGAGTGTGCGCGCTACCGCAACGGCGAACTGGAGGAGAGGCTCCCGCAGATGACGACAGAGGGCCAGGTGTGGCTTGGCGTCGCCAAGAGCCACGAGGTCGTCGCCGCCGGCCTCCGTGCCACGCTGGACAAACTGCTGCAGCCCCCCTAGCGGGAGGATAGAGAGAGCGGATCTGAAGCATTTGTGTGCCCACATCTAGGAGGATCTGGAGAAAACTGAGACGGCTGCAGCCTGCATTCAGAAGAAAATAGAGACGTCAGCCTGCAACCTAATAGAAAGGGGTTCCAGCTAGGAGGAGAAACAGAGTTGGCCGTCGGTGCTGGAGATGGAGCGACGGCGGCCTCGAGCGGGGGAGGAAAGACAAAGCCGTTCTGAATGGCGGCCTCGAGCGGGCCGGAGCCAGCTCCTCTGCAGATGCGCCACCATGGCGAGCGGGTGTGCGCCCGTGCCATGGCCGGTGGAGCGGGGGTCCGGCTGCGTGCGGGAGATGCGTGGAAAGAAGGATCCCAGGGCGTTCGTCAAGCTGGGGGCGGGATCCCGGCCACGGCGGTCGGCGGACGGCAGCGGCGGCGTGCCCTAGGTGGTCGTGGGGAACTGGGGCGGCAGGCGGCAGCGGCAACGTGTCCCAGAAATTCGTGGCGTTGGGATATGGACGTAACTTAGCGACAGCCAGCAAAACCGAGGAGATAAGCTGCGGCGATGCTCGAGTTTGGTTTCTTCTAGACCACATGACGTGTGTTATTTCTTTTTGAGAGTCACTTGACGCGTGTTAGCTAGCGCGCATGTTGTTGTCCTTTAAAAATCTCCGAGTGCATTACAAGGACGTGCACATATACATGTTTGTTTTTTTTTTCGAAAAACTTCCAATCTATTCATCTTTAATATGACTCATCTAAAATAAATTGACACTAGCTACACATGCACGGTCATTTATTAACTCATTCGTGCTTAAAGGACACTATGTTTTGGGATACCACAGTACAAAAAATACTATTTAAACAAAAGAATATACTCCGTAAACAAAAATAACCTACTTTAGTGAACTAGCTTACTTTCTTAAACAAAGATAATTACCGAAGTTGTTATATCCTTTTTGAGAGAAAAGGCGTCGGCCGAGTTCGAGAAGAGCTCGAACCTAGCCCGATTTTGAATTAACAAAGCCATCAATTGGTCAGGATTACCGGGGCATCAAATTACAGAGAGTCAAAACAAGTAAAGCGGAAAGAAAGATACATGGCACAAGGTAGACAACACAACGGCAGCACCATAGAGCCAAAGCACTAAGCGGCGATGCCGACGACCAACACTAAGCCCACACCAACTAGCCAACTAAGGAGACGAATTCACCCAGGCTCGATGGGTGCCGCACCGGCGACCGACAACGTGGCTCCCACAAGAACCCAACACAAGGTGACCGGGCTGCCATAGGAGAAGCAGGAGGAGCATACCCACGAACACGGATGACCAGCCAAGCGAGCACCAACACCGGCAGCGGCAGAGCGAAGCATCGGACGTGAGTTGTCGAACCAAGGTACAACGCCACGAACAAGACCGAAGATTGCATCGGATAGCATCGAACGAAGCCGAGCAGGATGCAGCAGGAAAGCCAGGCCATCACGCAACGCCACCACGCCACCAGCAGCCCCGCCACCAAGGGCAGTTCCCAGCCGCCGCCTTCAAGAAGGAGCACGACACCACGGTGCCATCGAAGCCCAGATCGGGGGAACATTAGCTTTCGACATAGCTCGAGGAGGAGGCGGGAGGAAGAGGATCCACCCCAAAGCCTCCAGGAAGGGGATCGGCACCAAAGGTGTCGACTTTGGGGAGGCCGTCGCACCGGCCAGAGGTTTCCCCTGGAACCACACCCACTCGCCAGATCCACCCAGCCGGCACCAAGGAACGACGACAGGAGCCGCTAGGGGCCGACATCGGCACGGATTGGGCCAGTGGGGCGGAGCTTCTTTAGGGAGCAACGGCGGACTGCGAGGAGCCGCCACAGCACCTTCATCTGCAGCCTCCACGCCGCCCGCATGCCGTGGGAGGCTGCCCTTGGGACCGTCGGTGCAGCCTGCCGCACCACGCCCACCGGCTGGGGCCGCTGCCCCAGGGAGCCGAGGCCCTCCATCCAAGAGGAGGCGCCAAATCCCTGCCGCCACCCTCATAGGGGCCACGCACCCATGCCGAGGAACCTCTCAGGCAGCGGCGGAGGGTAGGGACACTAGTAGAAAAAGGGTCAAACGTGAAGCACATTAGTGCCGGTTTGTATTAGAGTCGGCACAAATGTATACATTAGTGCCGGTTCCAACGGCTAGCCGGGCCGCTCTCGTTAGTACCGGTTCGTGGCTAACCTTTAGCACCGGTTCGTGCCACGAACCGGTACTAATGAGGGTGGTGGCAGGATGTTGTCAGTCTGGGCCCCCTCCAGCACCTTTAGTACCGGTTCGTGCCACGAACCGGTACTATAGGTCCTCCTGCATATAAACCCTTCGTCCAGCTCGCTCTGTTCTTCCCCCTTTCCCCTCTCCTCTCCTCTCTGTTCTTCCTCTTCCCCTCGAGCTCATCACACATTTTGCCCAAAATTTGTCAAGATTTGAAGGCCCCCATCCATTCAAGTGATCACAAAGGTTAGCAACTTTGTCCTTTCATCTCTCATTGCTAGATTAGCTCTTGCAATGCTTTATATAGTTATTAATTTGTGAGTTTAGTAATTTGGAAGGAAATATATATATGTGCTAGTATTTGATTTATATGCAATTTGAGGTCAAAAATAACACTTAGTTTGCATATGTAGGTGTGGTTTACTTAGTGCCTTCTAAATCTCCATCGTAACCACCATCGATCGCCCACACCGTCCCGTCGCCGGCACCACCTTGTGGTGAGCCTCTTATTCATGAAATTTTATATAAAAAATTGATGTTTGTGTATTTGGATATATAGTTAATCATGTAATAATTATCTTACCCGTACGTTGTTTGTTATACATAGTGCCATGGTTTTGATATCCGTCCCCGTCGGCCCTCGTCCTTGTTATGATTCGGATGTGGTATATTCTCTTTTAAAACTATTTGTTGCATTTCGTGTTTATGACAAATTATGCCCATCAAGTTGACATAGATATTTTTATCTAGGAGGTATATGAACCGAAAATTCCAACCGACCCTATTGTCGAGAGGTTAAATTTAGTTGAAAGAGAAAACGAGTACTTGAAAGAAAAATTGAAAAGAATTGAGGGGGAGAAGATGGAATTGGAGTTGCATGTTGCCGATGTCGTCGATGATCACAAGATCAAGATGGAGAAAATGCGCTTGAAGATTAGAAAGATTAGAAAATATGCCATCGATAGTGAGGCTTGGTATCATTATGCTGTTGGATCAATTGTTACCTTAGTTGCGATCTTGATCCCATTTGTTGTTGCATTTAAATGCTTTACCTAGAGAGTTATTTGTTTGTTGCATTTAAGTGTTGTATGAACTTTATGTATGAACTTGTATTAATTTGGTCTATTCGGTGTTGTGTAATGAAGATGAGCCGGCAATGGATGTACGATGACCGATGCTCTCCCCAGTTCGTTGAGGGCGTGCATACTTTTTTGCTTGCGGCTGAGGCAAACAAGCGGGCGGATGGTTTTATGCCTTGTCCATGTGCCGGCTGTAAGAATGGTCACAATTACTCTACGTCAAGAACCATTCACGTCCACCTGTTTGAGTCCGGTTTCATGCCCCACTATAATGTTTGGACCAAGCACGGAGAAAGAGGGGTTATGATGGAAGACAATGAAGAAGAAGAGGACGACGACAGCTATCCTGGCCATGGGTTCCCTGAATACGATGATACAACAATGGGGGAAGAAGCTGAGCCGGTAATGCGGGAAGAAGCTGAGCCGGTAATGCGGGAAGAAGCTGAAGAAGAGGCATCAGATGAGCCCGTTGATGATCTAGGTCAGGCCATATTGCCGATGCAAAGAGAAACTACGCAAGTGATTTGGAGAAGAAGAAGTTGCAGCGCATGTTAGAGGATCACAAAAAATTGTTGTACCCGAATTGCGTAGGTGACAAGAAAAAGCTGGGCACCACACTGGAATTGCTGCAATGGAAGGCAGAGAATGGTGTATCTGACAAGGGATTTGGAAAGTTGCTGGTAATGATAAAGGATATGCTTCCAAAGGACAATGAATTGCCCGAGAGTACGTACGAAGCAAAGAAGGTTGTCTGCCCTCTAGGGTTAGAGGTGCAGAAGATACATGCATGCCCTAATGATTGCATCCTCTACCGCGGTGAGTACGAGGATTTGAACGCTTGCCCGGTGTCGTGGTTCTAAGTCTGACAATAAGAGAGGGGTAGGAGAACGGAGCATGATCTATCGAGATGCATATGGGTGACACGGTGGTTTTAGCGAGTTCGGGCCTCTCACGGTGGAGATAACAACCCTACGTCTCGTGCTCCGGAGAGGCTTTGTTTTATCTGAGTATATATCCGGAGATTACAATATGTGTGTGAGAGAGAGGAACGGATCCCCATGCCTGAGCTAAGTCCTGAGACTAATGGTGAAAAGAGAGAGAGGTGGAAAAAGAAGCCCCCACGTCTAGTGGTGGGGGGTGGCTTATATAGAGTGCGCCACCCCCTCACCTCCTATGTTACAAAGTGGGGTATGAATGCCATAATGCCAGCCCGCTATTAAGCCCTCACTATTAGAAAGATGCCGACTGCCTTGCTGCCTGCTGGTCTTCGTATATCCGAGTGAGTCGTACGGTCGAGTGGTGAACCGTCATCCGAGTGGATGGTATGTTGCTTGGTCGAGTGGATAGTATGCTGCTTGTCCGAGTGGATAGTGTGTCTGTATGAAATTGATCTGGACCCACATGTTGTGTGGGCCCCATGCTTCATGATATTTCGACCCTTCGTGGGCCTACCTGTTATGTATATCCCCAACATTAGCCCCCGAATCGATTGCGATTTTGCAGAACGAGTTGGTGTAAGACACAGTTTGGTCCGAGTGATTATAGAAATACTCGGTACATGTCGCCGCGCTTTCAGACAACCAAGGTTTGAACAAAATCTCAATGGATTCCGGCACCATGCTTCCCGACTAATCGAGGTAAGCGTCTGTGAGGAGCAACTTGGTGACATTCGTTCATCTCTCGGGAGAGGTTTAACTCGTGATCTGAGTATGGGCGTGTCATTAAATCCATGCAACCAGATTGACACATGGACTGCTCTTTTTAGAGAGATGCCATTCTTATCCCGGAGGAACGCCAATACGAGTCGGTTTCAGATCCACACTTGTGAGTTTCACGCTTTGAGTCCTAGAAGAAGGTTCAAAACAGGTCCATGGAGGAGCGTTAAACTTGCCTTATAGAATTTTTTTGGAGTGATTTGGAGCTGGGCCTACATCGAGTAACTGATTACTCGGAATTTCTTCACGCCTGGAATGTGTCTTTTTTGTTGTTTGGCCGTCACTCGGGTTGGGCGGACCGTTCTGAGTGGATACCATTCTAGTGGGGGCATGCTGAGTGCACCCACTGGGTGTAGTCCCCGAGACTGCTGTCGACTGCGGGCAGTCGGCGGGAGTCTTAGAGCCTGTCTTTTTGTTGTTGTTTGGCCGTCACTCGGGTTGGGCGGACCGTTCCGAGTGGATACCATTCCAGTGGGGGCACGCTGAGTGCACCCACTGGGTGTAGTCCCCGAGACTGCTGTCGACTGCGGGCAGTCGGCGGGAGTCTTAGAGCCTGTCTTTTTGTTGTTGTTTGGCCGTCACTCGGGTTGGGCGGACCGTTCCGAGTGGATACCATTCCAGTGGGGACACGCTGAGTGCACCCACTGGGTGTAGTCCCCGAGACTGTTGTCGACTGCGGGTAGTCGGCGGGGGTATGAGAGAACTAAAACTCTTCTTAGCTGGTACTGATCGAACTTGTTCTTCTCTGACTCGGAGGTCGAGTAATACTGGAGATGGGTTTGCATCGAGCAAAATGTTTCTTTCTGAGTCCTCTTCCAGTGGGGGCACGCTGAGTGCACCCACTGGGTGTAGTCCCCGAGCCTCTATCGGACCAGATGAGTCTGGCAGAGGGTTTAAGTCTCTCGGTAAACCTCCATGCAGTTGGCATGGCAAATATCTTTGTCTGGAATTGAATCAATCGGATGGATGCGTAACGAGGTGGTTGTACGAACGATGAGTAAGGTCGCCTGTACGATTCAGCGATGGCGCTTCATTTTTACCCTTTTGCATGAAAAGGGGTATTTATCCAAGTGGACGTGCTTCACTTATAGATCTTCGGCGAACCGAGCATGTATGGTCAGAAGAATATCTTGATGTGATCAACAGGTTGACCAAATGGGCGTAACCCCTGAGGGTGACATGGCCAACTGCCGCGCGTAGCCCCCGAGTGATGCTCGAAGGAGGTAAGCTTGCTACAGAGTGTGATATGAGGTTTGACCATATGAGTAACTTAGCCGTTCCCGTGCTGGGGGTGTAGAGGTAAAGACATGTCCAACTGATGGTGACGCGCGGGGCGGCCGAGGGGCGAGGACGTGTATAACCGAGTGGCGACGCGCGGGGCGGCCGAGTGGTGAAGACGTGCAAAACCGAGTGGCGCCGCGCGGGGCGGCCGAGTGGTGAAGACGCGCACAACCGAGTGGCGACGCGCGGGGCGGCCGAGTAAAGGACTAAGTGTCCAGCTGAGTGGCAAAAATGATCCTTGAAGGAGTTAGCCAGATGCTTTTGAAGCTGATGTAGCGACAAGGTCGGTGTAGTGTGGCTGTGGCGCAACAAGACCGGTGCGACAACTGAATTTGAGTAGGAACGAAGATGGCACGCAGAGTGTCTGGGTGATTATGAAATTTGTCAAAGTGACGGATCGAATGTACTTGTTGAAGTGAAGGGTCTGATTGGTGATGAAGTACTCGACCACTTAGGAGAGTGTCATTCCAAATGAGATGCAGCCCCCGAGTGCGGCGTAGCCCCCGAGCATACTACAGGCTTCGACAACGGACATGTCGGAATATGAGAAATATAGTTTTGAATGGATGATTTGTAATTCATCGAGTCGGATTTGGGTAAAGATGAGGAGAAGCTTCCGAGTGATGCTCGGAAGAAGCAAATTCGCAAAAGAGTGAAGTGTGAAGTTTAATTATGAAAGGGACTTATCTGTCTCATGCCCGACGAGGTCTATATCATTGGTACGATGAAGAGAATTCCATAGAGGGGTTGGCCGGACGTGTTTGAAATCAACAGGGCGACAAAGTCAGTGTTGTGGTGCGCTAGGACCAGTATGGAGACCGAGTCCGAGCAGCGATGAAGTTGGCGCGTAGGGCCGTCGAGTGATCGCGGTAACTTGTGTAAAAAATGGCACAAGTCAACACAATAATTTCTTGAGGAAATTTGATGTGTGCTGAAATGATTTGTGTGAATAACACCCATAGACACCCGCTGGGAGTGCAAGGGGCTTGCTGGTTGACCAGCAAAAGTTTAAAAGAGCGAAGGATTCGTTCGCACTTGTCGAAGCGAGAAATCCTACTGAACTTGTTGGAATACTGGCTAAAATAAAACGGAAGTGTAGTGTTTTGACTGAGTTGCAGCCCCGGAGGACCGATGCAAACTCGAAATGAAGAACGACACATGGTGTTCGTGAATGATATATGCGAAAAAAAGGAAGTTGGACTTCGGAGTCACATAACCAGTACTAAGCAAGTATGTGAAAATAAGCAGTCGAGCGTAGAGGTACACTCGGTGGTGTGGCCTCCGAGTGAACCTGATGTGTGAATTATGGAATGCTCGGGAAGACGAAAATAACAGAATGTAAAATGACTTAGCTGTCTGAAGGCGCGCAGGGCGGTCGAATGGTGATGAGGTGACCAACCGATTGGCGACGCGTGGGGCGGCTGAGTGCTGATGAGGTGATCAACCGATGGCGACGCGCGGGGCGGCCGAGTGGTTATGAGGTGACCAACCGATGGCGACGCGCGGGGCGGCCGAGTAGTTATGAGGTGACCAACCTGTGGCGACGCGCGGGGCGGCCGAGTAGTTATGAGGTGACCAACCTGTGGCGACGCGCGG
>NC_041385.1:58211245-58225983 GCF_002162155.2 Triticum dicoccoides
AGCGGCCGAGTGGTGATGAGGTGACCAACCGAGTGGCGACGCGCGGAGCGGCCGAGTGGTGATGAGGTGACCAACCGAGTGGCGACGCGCGGAGCGGCCGAGTGGTGATGAGGTGACCAACCGAGTGGCGACGCGCGGAGCGGCCGAGTGGTGATGAGGTGACCAACCGAGTGGCGACGCGCGGAGCGGCCGAGTGGTGATGAGGTGACCAACCGAGTGGCGACGCGCGGAGCGGCCGAGTGGTGATGAGGTGACCAACCGAGTGGCGACGCGCGGGGCGGCCGAGTGGTGATGAGGTGACCAACCGAGTGGCGACGCGCGGAGCGGCCGAGTGGTGATGAGGTGACCAACCGATGCGGGGCATCCGAGTGACGTAGACGCGTCCCGCAGAGTGGCGACGCGCGAAGCGTCCGGATGATGTAGATGCATCCCGCGGAGCGACGATGCGCGGGGCGTCCTGGTGAAGTAGAGGCGCGTGGCGCGGAGTGATGATGCGCGGGGCGTCCTGGTGAAGTAGAGGCGCGTGGCGCGGAGTGATGATGCGCGGGGCGTCCTGGTGAAGTAGAGGCGTCCCACCGAGTGACGGTGCGTGGGCGTCAGAGCGAGGTAGACGCGTCCCACAGAGTGACGATGCGCCGGGCGTCCGGATGATATAGACGCGTCCTGCGGACTGGCGACGCGCGGGATGTCCGGGTGAAGTAGACGCGTCCCGCGGAGTGACGATGCGCGGGGCATCCGGATGATATAGACGCGTCCCGAGTGAACCTCCACGGGATGATGAAGCATGTGGCGGTCGAGTGAACCTCCACGGGAAGCTTGAGCCAGTGAAAGCAGTTGTTGTAGTCGATGGTCGCCCTGACCTGTCGTCGCGTTCACTGAATGGAAACGAGTCCACCAGTGTGTTCGCCACATGGAGTCGAACCACACGCAAGTTGAATGCGGTGGTCATGGTCGTTGCTGTGGAGGGCCGGCCGAGTGAACCCAGCAACCTCACGGCCGAGTGAGCCTTGTCCGAGCGGACGCGTGATCCGAGTGCTTCCGCCCGTCCAAGTGAACCGCAGCTGGGCTGGGATCCGGTCGTTGTGGAGCTGGCTAGGCAGGCCAACCTGGAGGGCCAGGCTCGGAGGCGCTGGTGAGGTTCGGCGTGGACGTGCTCATGAGCGCCCGAGCGCTGTTCTTTTCGCTCGAGGTGGGCGAGTCTATCCGGCTTGCAGGTGGACCGGATCTAGCGGGCGTCTGACCTGCAGCTCAAGCCCGAGCCGAGAGACGGACTCTTGCTCCAAAACAGATCAAAATTAGCAATAAATGATTAGTAATTAGCAATAAATGAGTAGGTGTGATTGCCTGGCTAAC
Organism: Triticum dicoccoides; assembly: GCF_002162155.2. Lineage (NCBI taxonomy): Eukaryota > Viridiplantae > Streptophyta > Magnoliopsida > Poales > Poaceae > Triticum > Triticum dicoccoides. The sequence continues at coordinate 58,212,599 of NC_041385.1, forward strand.
TAACGCATTGAAGAAAGGAATTGCTCCCGTCCAGGATCTGCATGCAAGAAAGCGGTAATTAGCAGTAATTAAGCAAGAGTTAATACCGTTCTGCATGTGATGGAAGTTTCCTTCTACCATGGATCGTTTTCTGCATGCGATTTATTGCCACGCTTCGGGTTTGTGCAGTCAACTCCAGACGGAGGTGCTCCGTCGTCGAGCTGGCAGCACCAGCGAGGGGAGCCACAGCACGCACTCGCAGCGTCGGGCGGCTGCCGCTGAAGGAAGGAGTGTACCGCGCCCGCGGCGTCGGCGGGAGGGGTGCCTCCACTATGAAGATCACTGCCGAGCAGACGACCGGGCCGAGGAGCTCCGCGTTGCCGGCCAGGGAGCAGAAAGGGAGGTGCCTCGCGGTGCCCGTCGGGCCTACGCCTCCACGGCACGGATGCCGCTGTCGAGCCCGCGATCGGCTGGGGAAGCCCCATGCGTAGGAAGTCGTCGTCGGGCGGGCAACTGGGCGGACGAGCCCTATGCAGCTGGCTAGGCCAGTGCCTCCGCGGCGTGGAAGCCGTTGTCGGGCAAGGCGACCAGCCGGAGGAGCCCTGTGCATCTGGCTAGGACAGTGCCTCCGAGACGCCGAATAGAGATGTAGATCTTTTCTTCTCCTTTCTGCGATGCTTTAGTACTAGTTGTGGAGATGAACTGTACGAACAGGAAACTAAGAGTAGATAATGAAAAAACCATCTGCATCATGGCTCGATAGACGCCATGCCCCACGGTGGGCGCCAACTGTCGTGGTTCTAAGTCTGACAATAAGAGAGGGGTAGGAGAACGGAGCATGATCTATCGAGATGCATATGGGTGACACGGTGGTTTTAGCGAGTTCGGGCCTCTCACGGTGGAGATAACAACCCTACGTCTCGTGCTCCGGAGAGGCTTTGTTTTATCTGAGTATATATCCGGAGATTACAATATGTGTGTGAGAGAGAGGAACGGATCCCCATGCCTGAGCTAAGTCCTGAGACTAATGGTGAAAAGAAAGAGAGGTGGAAAAAGAAGCCCCCACGTCTAGTGGTGGGGGGTGGCTTATATAGAGTGCGCCACCCCCTCACCTCCTATGTTACAAAGTGGGGTATGAATGCCATAATGCCAGCCCGCTATTAAGCCCTCACTATTAGAAAGATGCCGACTGCCTTGCTGCCTGCTGGTCTTCGTATATCCGAGTGAGTCGTACGGTCGAGTGGTGAACCGTCATCCGAGTGGATGGTATGTTGCTTGGTCGAGTGGATAGTATGCTGCTTGTCCGAGTGGATAGTGTGTCTGTATGAAATTGATCTGGACCCACATGTTGTGTGGGCCCCATGCTTCATGATATTTCGACCCTTCGTGGGCCTACCTGTTATGTATATCCCCAACACCCGGTATGTGGTGCATTGCGCTATAAGATCAGCCACGATGAGCTTGGTGATGTCGAGGGCGAGCGCCCCAGGAAGAAGATTCCTGCCAAGGTGATGTGGTATTCTCCTATAATACCACGGCTGAAACGTTTGTTCCAAAACAAAGAGCATGCCAAGGCGATGCGATGGCACAGAGAAGACCGTAAGAAAGACGGAAAGTTGAGAGTACCCGCTGACGGGTCGCAGTGGAGAAAAATCGAAAGAAAGTACGGGAAGGAGTTTGCAGATGACTCAAGGAGCGTATGGTTTGGTCTAAGCGCAGATGGCATTAATCCTTTTGGGGAGCAGAGCAGCAACCATAGCACCTGGCCTGTGACTCTATGTTTGTATAACCTTCCTCCTTGGTTGTGCATGAAGCGGAAGTTCATTATGATGCCAGTGCTCATCCAAGGCCCTAAGCAACCCGGCAACGACATTGATGTGTACCTAAGGCCGTTAGTTGAAGAACTCTTACAACTGTGGAATGGAACAGGTGTACGTGCGTGGGATGAGCACATGGGGGAAGAATTTGACCTAAAGGCGTTGCTGTTCGTGACCATCAATAATTGGCCTGCTTTCAGTAACCTTTCAAGACAGACAAACAAGGGATACCGCGGATGCACGCACTGTTTGGATGATACCGACAGTATATATTTGAAAAGTTGTAAGAAGAATGTGTACCTGGGACATCGTCGATTTCTTCCGAGCAGGCATCCCGTAAGAAAGAAAGGCAAGCATTTCAAAGGTGAGGCGGATCACCGGACGAAGCCTCGCCACCGTACTGGTGCTGATGTACATGATATGGTCAAGGATTTGAAGGTGATATTTGGAAAGGGTCCTGGCGGACAACCTGTTCTGAAGGACGCGAACGGATGCGCACCCATGTGGAAGAAGAAATCTATATTTTGGGACCTGCCATATTGGAAAGACCTAGAGGTCCGCTCCGCAATCGACGTGATGCACGTGACGAAGAATCTTTGCGTGACCCTGCTTGGCTTCTTGGGCGTGTATGGGAAGACAAAAAATACACCTGAGGCACGGGAGGACCAGCAACGTATGCACGGAGAAGACGGCATACATCAGGGTCATGCAAGCTACGCTCTTACCAAAGAAGAGAAGGAAATCTTCTTTGAATGCCTGCTCAGTATTAAGGTACCGTCTGGCTTCTCGTCGAATATAAAGGGAGTAATAAACATGGCAGAGAAAAAGTTCCAGAACCTAAAGTCTCATGACTGCCACGTGATTATGACGCAACTGCTTCCGGTTGCATTGAGGGGACTTCTACTGGAAAACGTTCGATTAGCCATTGTGAAGCTATGTGCATTTCTCAATGCAATCTCTCAGAAGGTAATCGATCCAGAAATCATACCAAGGTTACAGAATGATTTGGTGCAATGTCTTGTCAGTTTCGAGTTGGTGTTCCCACCATCCTTCTTCAACATCATGACGCACGTCCTAGTTCACCTATGCGAAGAGATTAACGTTTTGGGTCCTGTATTTCTACACAATATGTTCCCCTTTGAGAGGTTCATGGGAGTCTTAAAGAAATATGTTCATAACCGTGCTAGGCCAGAAGGAAGCATCTCCAAGGGCCATCAAAATGAGGAGGTCGTTGAGTTTTGTATTGACTTTATTCCTGACCTTAAGCCGATTGGTGTTCCTGAATCGCGGCATAAGGGCAGACTGGATGGAAAAGGCACGCTAGGAGGGAAACAAATAATATGTATGGACGGACATTCTCTCACTGAAGCACACTACACAGTTCTACAGAATTCCACATTGGTGGCTTCGTATATGGATGAACACAAGAATTTGCTACGCTCCAAACACCCGGAGCGGTCTGATGACTGGATTACACGTGAACAAACCAGGAGTTTCGCCAACTGGTTGCAGACACGTACCATGCATGACACCTCTATTGAAGATGACATGTACTTGCTGTCCCAGTTACCATCTTCGAATATAATGACTTTCAAAGGGTACGAGATAAATGGTAATACATTTTACACGATCGCCCAAGATAAGAAGAGCACCAACCAAAACAGTGGTGTCCGCTTTGATGCAGAAACCAAGATGGGAAAGAAAACATATTATGGTTATATACAGGACATATGGGACTATCAACGTGGTTTAAAGGTCCCTTTGTTTCGGTGCAAATGGGTCAATATGACACGAGGCGGGGTAATGGAAGACCCGCAGTACGGAATGACAACAGTGGATCTCAACAATCTTGCGTATGCAGACGAACCATTCGTCCTAGCCAATGATGTGGCACAGGTTTTCTATGTGAAGGACATGTCTACCAAGCCAAGAAAAAGAAAAAATAAGGAAGCGAATGCATCGTACGATGAGCCAAAGCGGCACATAGTTCTTTCTGGGAAGAGAAACATCGTGGGAGTGGATGACAAGACAGACAAGTCAGAAGATTATGAAAAGTTTGATGAAATTTCTCCATTCACAGTGAATATTGACCCGAGCATCCCGTTAAATGATGAAGATTTTCCATAGTTACGGCGCAAAGGGACACACGCGAAGAAAAAGTTTCACACCCAAAGATCTGGGATGTGATCGGCTTCACTATCATCACTTTCTTCTGTGTTTCACACCCAGGAGGGAATGTCTGTAATAGTTAGGGTAGTTATGTGTTTTGGCATTTGAAACGCGAAGAAATTTTGTGTGCAAACAAATTCTTTTCATGCATTTACTGATTTTTTTTCCAGCTAAATGACCCTGAAATTGAAAAGCAATTCAAATGAACTCAGAAAAGGTTGAAAGTTGGCATGGTATCATAATTTCATACAAATAGCATGTGCAAGAAAGTAGAGAGGGTTACGGCAAAAACTGGATGCACTTCGTGTACAAAATGGACAATCTCTTTCGAAGTATCAGGGTTTCTGACGAAAACTGAACTGTTACAAAGGCATTTCATTTTTTAAATAACCTAAGCATTACTAAATTGAATATAATGATAAAACACACTAATATTAAACATAAGAAAAAAGAATCACTGAAAAAACTTTTTTCAAAGTTAAGTTATTCACAAACTAGTGATTCACACAAATTTCAAATAATTCAAAATTTAAACTATTCAAATTTGAAATCTACCGGCACTAACAGAAAGTTTGTAATTTTTTGTACCTAAAGCAAAAATATTCACAAAGAAACTCTAAATACAGCAAAAAACAACTCAAAAAAAATAAAACAAAAAAATAAAGCAAAAATAAATTAAGAAAAAAAAAGCCCGCCTACTGGGCCAAAGCGGCCTGCATACGACTAGCGACACAACCTTTCGTTGGGCCAGGATGCAGGCCCGCGAAGGCCCAGTAGGCCCACTAGGCGAAGAGGACAGGTAGGCCCAGTAGGCCTGGTTAGGAGAGGAGCTCGAGAGAGCTACCGCACTGGGGCTTATAAACCAGTGCGGTAGCCCCTCGGCTAGCGAGGTGGGACTAAACTTGCCGCACCGCACCTGCGCCAGCGCACCCCCTTTAGTACCGGGTCGTGGCACAAACCGGTACTAAAGGGGGGGCCTTTAGTACCGGTTTGTGCCACCACCCGGTACTAAAGGGGGTCGCTTCCCGCCGCCTGGCCTGGCCAGAACAGGCCTTTAGTACCGGTTGGTGGCTCCAACCGGTACTAAAGGTGCCCTCTATATATGCTAGAGTGCGAAAATTTCGTTTTCCCTCTCTGTTCGTTCCTCTGTTTCCGTCTCCGTCGCCGTCACCGCCGCCCTCGATCGTCTCCGTCGCCGCTCGTCTCTGTCGCTGCCCCCGTCCCCGTCGCCGCCCTCGTCTTCGTCGCCGCCCCGGGCCCGTCCCCGTCGCGCCGTCCCCGCCGTCGCCGCCCCGGCCGTCGCCTCGCCGTCGCCCTCGCCCGCTGTGAGCCCTCCCCGAGCCCGTACACACACACAAGCATGTTTAATTAGTTTAGATAATTAGTATTTAATTAGTTTAGATTATTTAGATTATTATTTTGTATGTTTAATTAGTTTAGATAATTAGTGTTTAATTAGTACACACACACGTATTTTGTATGTTTAATTAGTTTAGATTATTTAGATTATTATTTTTTCACTATCATATATGTATGAATGCATGTTAGATGGATATAATTAGTGTTTAATCAGTTAGAAATTAGTGTTATATAGAAATGTTAGAAATTAGTGTTATATAGAAATGTTAGAAATGTTAGAAATTTTAGTGTTATTTAGATTATTTAGATTAGCATAATTAGTGTTATATAGAAATGTTAGAAATTTTAGTTATCAAAATCCAATCATTAAAAAAATGTTACTTTTTGCGGGCATATAGCTAGTATTTGTTCTCGACGATGCCCGGCCCGCATCCTCGTCGTCGGCCCGTCCGCGACGACGTCCAGCCGACCCATGTCCGGGACTGGGCTCCGCCGGGCTGGCACTGGGAGGTGCTGCCTGGGGGGGCGCGCCGCTTGATGAGGAACCCGGCCCCGGGTCCCGTCGTCGACCCTGATCTCGTTTGGTGGCGTTCGCGTGGGCCAATTTCGGTGCGGAGGGACCCGGCCCCGCCGGAGGTGGTACGTCGCCGTGTCAGGGAGGAGGACGAGCACGTCCATCGCTACATGGTTGCGTTAGAGGGTGGCAGGTTCTCCAATACGTGGCAGTTTCTTCGGGGATCTCACTTCAGCTATGATCCTGTGAGGGTTCCTTCTCTTTGGGTGTCCACCGCCCGCGCCGGAGGAACCGCGAGTGTCCTAGATTCTTCTGTAGTATTCGATCTTTATTAGCTAATAGCCAGTGATGTACTATTCAATATTATATGAAATTCAAGACGATGTATTCGAGATTATATCTATTATTCTAGACGATGTATTCGAGATTATATCTATTATTCGAGACGATGTAATTTGAATACTAAATTGTTTTATATTTCTTTTGGATTAGTTAAACAAAAGCTATGGCAGACAATACCGACAGAGAGGGAGAACAGACCATGTTCGATATGATACGCGGGCCAGATGATAATCAGAATAAAGAAGATTATAACGGCTCCGAATTTCTAAACAACACCGGAGAGGGTGATATGATATTCGATCGCGACGACCAAATTGATGAAGTCATGAACTACGATTATGACGATGACGAAGAACATGTTGATCCTGAAACAACAAAGACCGGCGAGGTATATATATTTATATAAGCAGGCATCTGGTGATCATCACATGTTTTAAATGACTTGAAGATATATTAACGAATCGATCTTTGTTCTTTCAGCCATCCGGATCGAGCAAATCTTCAGGCAAAATGGCGAAACGAGGCCCGAACAAAAAGTTGAAGCCGGACGTAAAGTACAATATCGAGGCATGCAGCCCTACTGGACAACCATTAGCGCCTAAGAAGATTGCAGACAAGTTCGTTCGTCGGTGCGGAGTTCTTGTGAAGGACCAACTCCCGATCTCCCTTCAAGAATGGAGAGAGCCAGCAAAAGACAAAAGACAAAAAGGCAAAGAGGACGCTGATCCACGTCCAGATGTTACTTTTGTCGACAAGAATCAAAAAGATCTGCTTTGGGATACTCTCATGGAACATTTCACCCTACCAGATCATTTCACAGAAGCAGATGTGCAGAAAGTCAAGGAGGCTGCTCTTAGGATGATGGCGATTGCATTCAAGAACCACAAGAATCGTGAATGGAAGAAGTACGTCAAGGGAGGAAGGAAGACTCCAGTATTCAAGGGAACACTAGAGAACCAACATGATCATTGGGACGATTTCGTGAAATTCAAGGATTCGGAATTAGCTAAGGAACGGTCGAGAATAAACAAGAAGAATGCCGAAAAAAGGATAAGTTCCATAAGCTGGGGCCAGGTGGCTATGCGGTGGCAATGCCTAAGTGGGATAAGTCTGAGAAAGAGATGGAGGATGCAGGTGTCACTCCGGCTACTAAGAGCTGGCCCCCCAGGGTCAGGACTTGGTTCTATGCGCATGGGGGGGAGTTGGACCCGGAGACAGGCAATGTTTCGACGAGGGCAAGTCTGAAGGGAGCCGACGATGCGATACTTGTTGCAATAGAAGAGGCATGATCGGGGGTGTTCCAGCCCAACAGAGAGAACGACGAGCTTACGCGTGCCCTGGGAAATCCTGAACACCCGGGAAGAACACGAGGCAAGGGCGCTATTCCATGGTATGAGGGGTTTTCAGAATGGAACACCGACTACAGAACCCGTGCGATAAAGAAGATTGCGGAGGAGAAGAAGAGGAAGATGGAGGAGGAGCAGAGGAAGCGGGACTATGAACGCCTTCAAGGCCTAGAAGCAAGTCAAGCGGAATTGGCAGTCAAATTCCAGCGGCAGCAGGAGCAGATCGACTCACTTACCCATCAAAGGGGGTCTCAGCAGCTGCAGCAGCTAGCGGATGATCCAGCATTGGATAGCACCGGCCCATCCATGCCGAGAAGCAGCGTGGGTTCCGTCCCGGACGACGCAATGCTGGGTAGATACCCTGTGGATGACATCACAGAGAACACTAACTGCGAGCTACACGTCAAAATGAAGAACATATCCATGAAGGTGGCGGACGGCTTTGCTTTTACAAATCCCCCCGAGGCAACCTTCCATTGCAACCCGATTCCAGCGGGCTATGCTCGTGTCTTGGTTGATGAGGTGGTGGACCCACCATATTCGGAGCTACAGCTTGACATTGCTAGAGGTGACGGCGAGCGCTTTCTCGGAGAGGCCAAACATCGTATCATCCTATGGAAAAAGGATTGCATCATCTTTCGAAGGCCACCGACACCGCGTCAGCCGAGTCCTCGTCGAAGTCCGCCACCGAGTCAGCAGACTCCCGCTCCTGCAAGTCCACCAAGTCCGGCAAAGTGTTAGGCCACTCCTCCTCCTCCAAGTCCGGCAAAGTGTTAGGACAATCCTTCTCCTCCAAGTTCGCCACAACGTCATACGTCCACTCCTCCTCCAAGTCCGGCACAACCTCAGGCCACTCCTCCTCGTCCAACTCAGCCCCGTCAGCCATCTCCGCCGCCTCAGCAATCGCAGAAGAGACACCCCGCAGCTATGGTGCGTAGCGGTACGAGTCGAGGTAGTACAGGAAGTACAGGCGGAGGCAAGCGATATAAATATGGTCCAAGCCTCAAGCCTCTTCCGCAGAGGTCTTATGACAGGTCCGAGGAGGAAATCACAGCCATATCGAAGGCCGAGGTGGAAGCCCATTTTGCACCGAAACCGCCACCGCCGCCAAGGGAGGAAGTGCCTGAGGAAACGATTGACCACTTCATTCGTATGGCTCAACCACCAGCTCCCAAGCCTGTTGACACAGACTATGAGCGCCACATCAGGAAGTTAAATCGAGCACGTCTACAAAGGAAGGCAAGCACGTCTACATCGGGATCGAGCAAACAAGAAGCAGCCGCCAAAAAATGCGGGAAAACCATTCCCCAGCTGGGAGAACAGGCGGCGCAATCAATCCCCTCGCTTGTTGTGCCAACAACAGGTGACAGTACGCGCGCCCAATATTATTGTGGGCAAACAGTGCACGTTCCCGAGGTGGGCAATGTGGTAATAACGGAGGAGCATATAATGCAGGCTGAAGTTCTCAACATCACTGTTGGACAACTCCTCGAGATCAAGCCCATGCCTTTGCTTAGAGAGGATGAAATAAAACGGAAATATGTCCGGGGCCAACCTTTGGTCGCGCCAGACAAGGTCAAGAACCTCCCAATGAGAATGTATGAATTGCATCAATGGTACATGAACATTACCAAGATTTCCGATGGAGTGTCCCTCATGGTGAATGTCAAGGAGGGGCATTACTACCATGAGAAAGCTGTGTCCGTTGAGTATTCTAAACTGTTTCAGTTATACAATCAAGACGCACTCGACAAATCTATCGTCAGTTGCTATTGTCTGTAAGTGAATTCTTTCTGTAATTTAAGTCTCAAGCTAGCTGTAGTGATCTTTTTGATCAATCATTACCTGTAATTATCCTCACTATATTCTTTTCTGTGGTATTATATGCAGGATGAAGATGTATGAAATGAGAAAAGGTGGACGCTATGGCATTGGGTTCATTGACCCAAACACCGTTAATGAATACACATGGAAAATAGATGCATGTCATCAAAAGGCCATAGAGGACAGCATGCTAGAGTTCTTGAAGCGCCTCAAATGCAATGAAGATATACTACTTCCTTACAACTTCCAGTGAGTCACACTGTCTTGTACTACAAATTCTCTGTTTTTGCCTACTAGCTAGCTACATGTTTTTGCTTACATATGCCGCTTAATTAAGACATGCAAACGTGTGTGCATGCAGATTTCACTGGGTCTTGTGTATCATTAAAGTTGACGCCGGAACAGTTGAAGTACTGGACTCACTAATCTCAGAAAAAACTGACTATAACATCTTGTATGGGATAGTCAACAGGTAATTTCAATCATTATTAACTATATATCTCGGCCTATTTAGTTCGTCATTTCATGATATGAACTATTTAATAACCCCTTTATTCATTTTCTTTGTCGGCGGGCAGGGCTTGGGCAAGGTTCATCGCCGTCACGGAAGGCGAATGGAAACAAAAGCTTCAATGGTTTCGACCCAAGGTAAGTAATTAAGTAGTACTAGCTAGCTAGCTAGCTGCCATCTCTTTAATTATCATGCTTGATTAATTATTATCTGATCAAATTCCATTCTCGTAAAGGCCCTGAAGCAGGCGCAGGGGACTGATCTGTGTGCATTCTGCGTTTGCGAGAACATTCGCATGATGGCGTCTGAAAGGAGCAGATCTCAAAGACAGGAATGAATACGCTTGTCAAAACACTATTCACAATTTTTACACCATTATCGATATCTAGTCACACAACTAACATATTGTTCTCCTTCTTAACAGTTCAGAGAGGTGCGGGAGAAGCTCCTAGAAACGGAGCGCGTAGAAGCACTTCAAGAGGAAATAGCGGGATTTTTGCTCGACCAGGTCATAAATCCGAAGGGAGAATACTATTACCCGCTACCTCCCCCATGAAAACCACTTCCAATTGTCATCGTGCTCCGAAGGCACCAATATAGGCTAATGCCACTGGCTCCGAAGGCAACATGCATATGTAGGAGAAATTGTATATAGCTATACATGTGTGTATGTGTGAATTAATTAATATGATGGTTTGTGAGACATTGATGATATATATGCATGATTGGTTCTACTAGAAATTCTATATATATATATATATATATATATATATATATATATATATATATATATATATATATATATATATATATATGCATAACGTGTACAATGTGTAGTATCGTAAAATACCAGCAAACGAAAAAGAATTAAAATGGAAACACAAAATTAAATGAAAAAGAAATCATAAAACTAAAAAAAACCGGTACTAAAGGGCTCCAGGCCCCCGGAGCTGGCTCGTGCCACGTGGTTGCCCTTTAGCACCGGTTCGTGCTGAACCGGTACTAAAGGGGGGGGGCTTTAGTGACCACAATTTAGTGCCGGTTATGTAACCGGCACTACAGGGCCTTACGAACCGGTGCTATTGCCCGGTTCTGCACTAGTGGGAGAGGGAGGAGGCAACACGGTTGCATCACTAAGGTTGCGCCCGAGTCTGCCTCAATGGAGGCTATGCGGGGGATGATTGGAAGACATTAATAATTTTATGTATGATAGCATTAACTTTACTTAGTGATAATCATCTAAAAGGAGCTTGACAAAATGTCATTGTTGGCTAATATAAACTTAAAATGCAAGCCAAATTGGATGATTATCAGTAGACTAATTAAATTAATTTATGAGTAGCTATGGATGCTCTATTTATGATGTTGAATCTAATCAATTTATTTTTTTTAATCAACAATAGATTCCTACGTTCCAGAAAACCTGCATGAAGCAATTTGGGTAGTAATCCCCAGTCATGGGTGCTAAGAAATAAAGAAGGAAAATAGATAGAGAACGGTACGCACGGATGGCCAATGAATACAAATAGAAAAAACTAAAAAAGCGTCGTGAAGCCTATCAGCAAAATAAAAGAATTAAAGATACAACATAATTGCAAAAAAAACACAAGGGAGGAAAATATGCAAATATAGAGCAGCAAAAAAGGCAAAAAATGTGCACGAGAAAGCTAGAATAGAGCAAATTACATCTAACCATGTATTGAGGCGCAACAGACTAAACAAAGATTCAATTGCAATGGAGAACCTACATATATCGCAACATAGTAGGAAGTTAGAACATCTATACCACAAGGATTTCATGGTTAGCACATATGACAGAAGCATGCATGCATGTACATTGAAGGAAGTAAACCACATTTTTATTGAGTGATGTTGGTAACTCAAAATAAGCTACATGTACGATATTTTTATTATCAATATGATAATCTAAAGATAAGGTTGTTCACCCGATTAGTTGTCTAGGATTAATGTCGCAAGCTTCGAATTAGCATCTCAAAGAATCCTATTATTAATTGATCCATCATTTTTTTTGTCATTATCATATTTATCCTCTACATGTCCAACCTGATTAGTTATAATTGGTGTTTGCTTCGTAGTGAAGCTCGTCAATTTTTATTCTCCTGCTGCAACACACATGCATGTTTGCTATGAAATATAATTATCAAAATAAAACATGTTAGTCATAAAAAATGATACCATTTTAGAAAACTATTTAAAAATTTCAAATATTTTTTCTCAAAAATTACAAAAATAACCTTAAAAGATTCATATTATTCCCAAAAACAAAAATAATTGAAAGACTATTCCTTGCATCACTACGTCATCATCGGATGAAAATGCGGAGCTGAAATACATCGTGATGAACAATGTTATGAATGCTTCTTCACATTCACACTTCATGGACTAAAAAGCGATACTCAGATTACATTATTTCTGACATTCGTCAAAATTGGATATAATAAATATTACGGAATGACAAACGGAGCATGTTCTATTAATTTTATTGCCCGTTGCAACGCACGGGCATTTGTACTAGTAAAAATAAACCACCAAGGGCTAGTCATGGTAGGTCTCTTTTTTTCCGCTGGGGGTTTCGATCGAGCGAACAATTTCGTTCACTACAAGAACCACGCCGGAGCAAACAAGCCCAGAGAGGCCCTTTACTAGGCCTTGCAGCCCGATTACACACAAAATAAATAACAGGAAAAAAGAAGAAAAACACACAAAATGCAATGATACAAGCAAGTAAATTTTGCCATGCATGGAAAACTAATTTTTCCATGTAAAAGGTCACATGGCAAAAAGTAAACAAAAATATATTTATTTACCAAATATGTATAGCTACACGGCAAAAAAGTTGTCATGCTCTAGAGAATAAAATTGCCACATATTTGTTTTAAATAAATAAATCAAGTGTAATGTAAGGCACACAAAAATGCCATTCTTGTACAAAAAATGTAATACATCAAGTCATGGCAGTTATTAAACTAATAAAATACCGAATTTGACATACAGAAGAAAAAACTTAACAATTGTTTTTGTGCCTAAGCTGACATTAAGTATAAGATGATGGCAAAAGAAATATTGAAAGGAAAACATGTGAAAAATTATATTGAAAATAAATTTGCCTTAGTGTGTACAAAGCAAATTTGACATGGTCCAAACAATAAGTTTGGCATTGTTTACTTTTTTGCCATTGTCCCAAAATTTATCATGGTCTAAAATATAATTGTCTGTTTTAAACAATAACTTTTGCCATGGTTTGAACAATAAATTTGCCATGGTCCCACAAATTATCATGGTCTAAAATATAATTTTTCCATGTTTTTGGAAAATAACTTTTGCCATGGTTTGAACAATAAATTTGCCATGGTCCCAAAAATTATTATGGCCTCAAATATAAATTTTCCATGTTTTAAAAATTAAAATATAACTTTTGCCATGGTTTGAACAATATATTTGCCATGGTCCCAAGTATATATCTGCCACGGTTCAAAAAATAAAGTTGTCATGGTTCAAGAAAT
>NC_041385.1:58226352-58241653 GCF_002162155.2 Triticum dicoccoides
AAGTATATATCTGCCACGGTTCAAATAATAAAGTTGTCATGGTTCAAGAAATAAATTTGGCATGGTATAAATTATAAATTTTCCATGTTTTTGGAAAATAACTTTTGCCATGGTTTGAACAATAAATTTGCCATGGTCCCAAAAATTATTATGGCCTAAACTACAAATTTTCCATGTTTTAAAAATTAAAATATAACTTTTGCCACGGTTTGAACAATATATTTTCCATGGTCCCAAGTATATATCTGCCACGGTTCAAAAAATAAAGTTGTCATGGTTCAAGAAATAAATTTGGCATGTTATAAATTATAAATTTTCCATGTTTTTAGAAAATAACTTTTGCCATGGTTTGAACAATAAATTTGCCATTGTCCCAAAAATTATTGTGGCCTAAAATATAAATTTTCCATGTTTTAAAAATTAAAATATAACTTTGGCCATGGTTTGAACAATATATTTGCCATGGTCCCAAGTATATATCTGCCACGGTTCAAAAAATAAAGTTGTCATGGTTCAAGAAATAAATTTGGCATGGTATAAATTATAAATTTTCCATGGTCCAAAAAATAACCTTGCCATGATTCAAACAATAACTTTTTGATGGTTCAAAAAAAAATCCATGATCCAAAATAAAAATTTGCCATGGTCCATAAAGTAAAATTTGCCAAATGGTCCAAAAAGGAAATTATGAATGATGATGACTTTTCTTATAAACCTAGTCTAAACTTTACAAGTCTGACTGAAAACAAATCTTAACATGGTACAGGGTTTTTTACAGTTAATTTAGCAACATGGTACCAGTTTTTTTACAGTTAAAAAATGCTTGAACGGGTATCATGTTGATAAACTAATACTCCCTCCGTCTCATAATATAAGAACGTTTTTGACACTAGTGTAGTGTTAAAACCGTTCTTATATTTTGGGACATATGGAGTAACATGATAACAGTTCAGACTTATAGACAAGAACAAGTCAACGGCTATCTACTACGAGGATGTGGAGCAAACAACTTTTTATTCGGGCAAACGAGCTGGATCATGATATCAGGTCAAGCGAACGCCCACCTTTTTTATTTGAGAAACGCGAAAGCCAACCTAAACTTGATAGGGCCCGACAACACGGCCCATAATGACGCGTCAGCTCCATTGTGTTCGTGGCCCAGACGACCAGAGAGAAAATCGGCCGGGTCCGTCCCCTTCCTCCGCCGCCCCCGCCGCAGTGCCCGGCGGATGCTGCCGCTCCGGTGGACCATATCCCCACTTCTGATGGATTTCGGTCGTCCGTGCGCTCCTGTGGCAGGCCGCGGCCTGCCGTCTCCGGTAGCTCACCGCCGGCAGCGGCCACCGCATCGACAGGTTTGATTCGCAGGTACTCCAATCAACTAGAGATTCGTGTATCCTCCTACCAATCAACTACTCGTGCAAGGATTCTGAGCGCTGGGCGGCGAGGCGAAGAGCTTGAGCCTACTGAGCTCAGAGCAATAATCCAGAGGGGACGCACCATGTGATTGGCACGGTAAGCAGCAACTTCTTCCTGACTAGTACCATCAAATTGCAAAAATGTTTGTGAAATCTCATGTGCCATACACCCTGGTAACTAATAGCAGCATTACATGGTCACAGCAGTAGCATAGATGATACGTGCTAGGAACTGTACAACTTTCATTCCATGAGCAGGAAAGTAGTACATGGCTGGCTTCTCGTGTACAAACTCGCAAAGTTGCGAGCTGTTGCAACGCGCGATGCCCTACGTCTTACAGGCTAACTGAGTTGAATCTTATATGACATATATGATACACTTTCTAAGCACAACAGTAAATTGGGAGAACTTAAAAGGGTTTCTAACTTTCTAATTGTTCTGTGTTAGATATTCCTACTCCTACGATGTAATTCAATTCATTCTGTCGATTTCTCTTCATTTATTGGAGCTAGGAGCATTTTGGAACATGCTATTAGTTTCAACTAGAATAATTGGAAACAGGTCTGCATTACAGCGAGAAACTGAACAAACTATAGAACAAAATAAGTTCTTCTGCTGTAGAACAAGAAGGTTTGTAATATTAAAACATTTTGCAGATAAAATTAACTCAAGGTAAGCAGCTTCAGATTGTACCAATTGGACAAGATACAGCAGACCGGTCTTTTACTTTCAGAACATCATCTGCTCATAATCGTACCAGCTGTCTTGCTGGGATTGTCTCATTTCACCTTGGACCTGATACATCTGAGGCTACAGGTGGAGCTGAAGAGTTCACATTTCCAGCAATACCGAAATTTGGTTCATTTGTTGCGACAAAGTTATGATCTATGTTGCTCTCTGCATCCATGGTACCTTCTAAGACTTTGACTACCTCGGACATTTTAGGCCTTCCTTTGCAGTCAATCTGCAAGCACCACATCGCGAGCTTCATCATCTGAATCACATCTCGCTCGTGTGCTTGCATGTCGTTACTGCCCTTGTCAATCAAATCTTCCAAGTGATTGCTCTTCACCTTTTCTTCCAATAGGGTAATAAGATGGATGCTCTCTTCAGACAGGGAAGTGTCCAGGTTCTTTCTTCCACTCACAATTTCCATCACCACAACGCCAAAGCTATAGACATCGGCCTTCTCCGTGATTTGTGATGTCAACCATTCAGGGGCTAGATAACCAGGTGTTCCTCTCATTCTTGTAACCACTTGGCTCATATCCCTATCAATGAGCTTGCATAGACCAAAATCAGAGAGTTTAGCATTGAAGTCGTCATCTAAGAGGATGTTTTGTGGTTTGACATTCAAATGAGCAATTCTCTTCATGCAATCCTCGTGAAGATAAGAGAGACCCTTAGCTATGTCAGCGATAATCTTGCATCGCACCCTCCATTCTAACGGAGGAGCACTATTTTCATGTCGACCATAGATCCACCTGTCCAAGGATCCTTTTGGCATATACTCATAAACCAAGAGCCTATGGGATTTCTCTGCACAGAAGCCAAACAGCCTCACCAGATTGATATGATGAATGCTGCCGATTGTCTGAACCTCCGCCAAGAATTCTCTCTTCCCCTGACCAGCTCGATCCAAACGTTTTACCGCAATCCTTTCCTCGCCTAGCTGCCCCTCGAAAACAGACCCAAATCCTCCTTCCCCGAGCTTGTCCTTGAATTGCTCTGTTACTGCTTCTAACTGTTGAAACGTAAACCTCATTGGTGTTCCTTGTAGCTGACCAAACTCTGCCTCCTCTTCCTCCATCTCATGGTGTCGTCGAGTTCTTCTTCGACGTAGGATGAAAAAGATGAATGTGACGATTAAAACTATGGCACCTGCAATTGCAATTGAAACAGAAGTGCCTACTGCGGGTCCTGTGTGTAGTGACTGATCAGCTGGGTTAGGAGAACTTGGAGGTGAAGATGTTAGATTGATCGGTGGGCAGAAAATGACCTGGTAGTCGGTATCCCATGGACAACTGAATGAAGTTTCTGTGACAGCATCACTGGAGTAACTTATTGCCTCCGGGCACATCCGCACAAAGAAGGCCGAGTATTTGTTGGATTCACAGGGTGTCCCATAGCAGCAGTACATATCATTATTCTGCTCCTGGAACACTGTACATGCGCTGTTGCAGCCTCCCGGTGCCTTGAGCTCGCTCGGACACTGTGACGTGATGTTGGCAACACAGTGCGGCCCCTTTATGCACCCTGATCCCCCTTGCCCCTTGCTCGGCATTGGCAAGAACTCCATGGGTACGTTAAATCCCTGGTAGAGGGAGATGCCGAAGAAACTGTTGTTGTTGTACTGGTTGAGCGAGAATTGAGCAGACGTGTAGGGTGGCTGACCATCTCCGTTGCAGGCGAGCAAGCCTTGGCAGTCGCCTGTCTGGCACGACCCGTCGCCTTTGCCGTCAAACGAGCAGCCTGTGCGCGCCCACACGCTTCCTCCACGGGTGTCATAAGGAACCTTGAGGGTCCATGTCTTGCCAGGCTCCAGCCGCCTGCCACCGCCCACCGGGAAAGCGGCCGGCCATACGGTGTAGGGGCATCGGTTGGTGATGTTGAGTATGGTTTGGGATTGGGTGGTGACGACTGGCAGGAGGAGCAGGAGGCGGAGGAGGAAGAGCAGGTGGAGAGTCAGGGAGATACCTCTAACTGCCATTAGTGCCGTCTGCTAACAGGACTCCTCTTGGGTGAGATGATAACGGAGGAAGAGATGCCTACATTAGTGTACTTGTCTAATATGTGCGTGTTGAATAATTCAACGGTCAACATACAACAGCGACATGGGAACTGCTTTGATAGGACCAGGCTTGATTGTGGAACTTGTTTGCTTGCAAATTACTTATATCTGCGCTCTTCCGAGAAAGGGGGATTTGCATTGTATATCCGTATAACTAATGTGTTTGATGATTTTGGCTGCAAGTAATATGCACGCATGGTGCCAAATCTGAGCAAATATTACATATGTGTTTTCACATGAATAAAAACAGACTGTTTGGTAAATTTCACCATGAGAGAGTTGGCTTTTTGTGTGTGTGTGTTTTCACAGAGTATTTTAGAAACTTGTTGGATTGCATGTCTCTCTTCTTCCTGATGATCCGCTCCATGCTTTGTTGCGACAGTAACGGTCAAGAGTGAAGACCACCACTTCTACAAGTGTCGATACGTAGTCAGATTGTGGGAAATAATAAAGGGATGGCTACAGCTCGGGCATCTCGACACCTCCACTTGGCATCTCTTCCAATCCACCAACGATTGGTGGGTGAGTCAATCTGAAAACAACATTTCAAACCGGAAGGCGATGGCTTCATTAACCATGCTCATCTCTTGGACAATTTGAAATGAAAGAAATGCACGCGTCGATGGACAGTCAGGGACATACCCATAACTGCCATTTGTGTCGTCTGGTAATATGAACCCTCTTGGATGAGATGATAAAGGAGGAATGGAATGGAGGTCTAGATCAGTGTATGCTTTTCTAATATCTGCGTGTTCAAAATGTTCAATGGTCCACGGTCAGCAGCTTATGGCCTAACTCACTGTTAGCTGTCCTCCGATACAGACAGTTTGACAGGCCCACGACTTGATTGCCGCTTGCGTTAGCTGTTTACTTAGCTCCTTTCAAGCTCTTGTTGAACATCCTTACCAAGTTACCATACCTACAAACTGTTGACAGTACATATTTTTGGCTTACGACAGTGCAAACATATCTTGAACATTTTCTTTTCTTCTTTTTTATGAAAGAAAAGTAGAAAACCTGTATTACTCAATGATATTTTTTTGCTTCAGGTTTTCGTTCCTGCTCTAAGCTGATGTATATGCTCATGCTGCGACACCAGATCACCTGCAGCACTGGACCCTGGAGGGGCACTGGGGTAGCAACGCGAAGGCTATATAATCTGTGGGGTCGAGATCACTGTGGAACATGATCATGGGGGCCGGCGAGCGGAGCTGGTCAGCGGCGGCAGCGGCAGCTGCGTCGAAGCAGCTCGAGGATTGGAGTTGGAGGTCAACAATGGCGGCAACTGTGAGGGGGGACAGGATGTCTCGTGCATTACTTTTGTGGTTGGGATGTACAGTAGTTATTTCATTTTCAACCCATCTACCTCGATTACAAGTTGTCATGTAAGCCAATCTTCTTGAAAGTGAAAGCTTTGGAGGAATAGAGGAGCTCATCAAGGCCACAAAAGAAAGCATGTTGTAGATCACCATTCAGCAGCCCATTCGTTGATGATAATTACTCTCTCCGTGGCTATTTTTGTCTCTCTCTCTGGTTCGCCGTGCTGCTTATTCTTCCTGGGTTTTTCTACTGGAGCATGGTTACACTCACACATAAATTATGTCATGGATACTGTATAAAACACTCACCGGAACGGTGGAATTAAATTCACTAACAACTGATATTCAGAGGAAAGGAAAACCAAGACACCCCTGAAACAAAAACAGTTCAAATGATTTGAAGTACTGTCATTTCATGAAAATAGTAGTTGTATGTCCCCGGTTGAATCAAAATTTCGACCGGGCATGGGATGAAATCTATAAGATAAGGAAACTTTAAAATTAAAAAAAAATAGGTGCAACAATTTTTAAGTTTACAAGGAAAAAATATAAATGTAACGGCAAGAATTTTTTTCCTCTTTGTTTGAAGAGTACAGGAAATTTTCAACAAGTTACTCAAACATTTTGTCCTAAATACATGAACATATTCCATGTATGGCAGGACTTTATTTTAAATATTTTCTGTGCAGACAAACTTTATCCAGCGAATTAAGTTTTTATAAGTTGTTAAACAGTTTGTTTCACACGCATAAACATTTTATTTGACATGGATGAACATTTTTTTCCATTAACAGTGAACATATTTATCTGGTTAAAATAGTTGCGGTGATTTAAACGCTTTTATATTTCTTGACGGAGAGGGTACTCAAATAGTGTCATGTGTATCAAATACATGACCCCTAAATTTTGGTCCAACTGAAAATGAAAGCGAAGAAATTTCGTTCAGATTCGAATCCTCCAGAACTCCAAATATGAAGGCTGAGGCCAAAATACGAAACATCCACCCCCCAAAAAATGTACTATTCTAGTTGTTCTTTTGCAGTCGGTTTTGGGGAATCTGCTAGAGTTGCCCTGTAGGATTGTTACATATTTCCAGCAAATTATCAAGTAGATAGCATCAAACTTATCTGAATAAAAAATACTAGTATCTAACTGATCAGGATTGCCCCGGATTATCACATTATTGTTATGCCGATATACATCAAACAAGTTCGGTGCCTAATATCCAACCGATCAGGCTGAAGAATTCGGGGCATTCATGCATATGTGCTTGGTCAATTTTTGGCGGACTCGACCATGACTTCATAAAACTCAAAATACACACACCCAACACACAAACGCAGCTTTGTAACCACCACTTAAATTCCATGTCCCTTACTCCACAGACTACTCCAAGCATGTTACATGATAAGACGCGTCGATCAGGAATTTATTTCAAGCGGTGGTGGCAACAAGCTCCATCATAATTAATGTTCCGAGGGTCCGACTGTCAGAGCCTTTTTATCTTGTTGGATCCCCCTTAAGGAGGTCTTCCACCGAGCTTTTGTACTTCGCGATCAAATCCCTGGTAAACATGGCAATGGTTAGGATAGAACTCTACTGAATCACAAAATTTGTTGGCACGTTGTGTTGCTAAATGGAGCACTCACTTTCTTTGATCAAGCAGCTGCCGGGTTTCTTCCAAACTTTGCATTTGTCCTTCAACCGTCTGTTGATAACAAAAGGAAATACTTTCCGTGAGAATCGGGGCTTAGGGTTGGGACTATCTATGGCGTTAGCTGGTCAGTACTTTACGTGAGTGGTCAGGATTCACTGGTGAGACCCATAAGAATTATGTCATCTTTCAAACCGCAAAAGCACCTAGAGTTACACACACCATTAGTAAGATAACCATGGTCAGAATAATGAGAACTGAATATTTCTCCCAAGTTAATAGCTGATACAAAGATAAACCAGCCAAAAAGTCATAAATAGAGTTGTGGCTAAATCCTTTACAAGGCAAGAAGTTATGTAGAAATCGCCAAATTTACAATGGCAAACTATTAGTTTTTTGGGAACATTTCTGGAACTACGTGTACATTGTCAATGAGGGTTGATTATCACAAATATGGATGTTACCTCCGTAGTTATTGCATATCTACCAAACACTAACAATTTAATATTGGTAGATTATATTTCGAAGAAAACAAAAATAGAAGATCGCCTAGTGTGCAAGTTACTCTCGTAACTGTGATGAGATGTCTAGATTACATTAATGCAACTAAAATAATACTCACTCCATATCAAAATGAATGTCCTTTCAGCCTCTAATATTTTTTTGTTCTTTTACCCTTATAATTTAGTTTTAGCTGTGTTCCTACTTTGCCCTTCGTCAATGTCATCAAGAAAATATCTAATTAACTCCTCCTGTCGTTGCATTTGCATGCTTTGCTTTGCGCAGGAAAAACGACGCAATTTAATGCCCTTGGGATGAGGAAGAGATGGCCAATATCAACATTTCACACACTCTTAAATCCTGTACCCAACTCTAAAAGGGCATCTATTTTGAATGTGAGGGAGTTCCAAACTTGAAATAGCTTCATTTCTATAACAAATACAGTAGTTGGCTTAAAATATCAGGTTCCTAGTCCTTTCAGGAGAGAAAGAAAAGACCAGGGTACGACTAAGCTGCTCCACCGATCTGCTAGTGTTTCAACTTTCAAGCTACCAGGCTTAACACTTTTAGAACTTTTGGTGCATTTTGGTAATTCTGCAAGTGAGCCCACAATATTCAATTATTCATATATCGTATATTATATTTGCAACCAAACTAGCATGTAACCTCTGCAGTTAAGCCTGAAACTTGAAATGCCACCTAGTTGAAACTTGAAACAATGTTCTATTTCTCTGTCACACTAATTATTGTTATCATTATCAGAAAAGCTACCACATATGAAGTCATGTGTAGAAACTTACAACAGATTTCGAGCTTAGTGTTCCCGAAATGGAGTTCAATAACTGCTGGCTCCTGGCGAATTGACTGGTCAATTCTTCAACCTGCGTAAACAAATAAAAACAACTCAGGTTACTAGACTACCAAGCTCAGAGTAATTCATATGTCAGGCTTCAAAATTCTACAAAAGCACAATTTAATACGAAGATAGTATAGCTTATTAGCTTGGCACATATAAGTATTGAGACCAAAACATCCTAGAATCTCTGGAGTTAAATAGTTTAATTCTATTGTATTATTTTTTCATATTAAATGAACTGAATATGTAACTTTCTTAGACCAGAAGCAGTCATCTACCATACTACCACTATCACATCATTATTTATTCAACAAAAGAAAATAAGAGATTATACGAAATTCTTACCAATGCATCAAAAGCTTGATCCCTTGTGCCTGTTGCAATCGCATCACCTAATCTTGTCACCAACTGATATAGCAAGAAAAAAAACAAATAAAAGAATCATCAACCATACTGCTTAGTACTTTAACAAAGATAAGAAAATGATGGTTAGCTTTATTACTAAGATGTGCTAGTTTTGAACATGGCTTTTTCTCTCGGTCGTTTTTTCCCGTAACCCCCTCCAAGAAACACGGTTACAGGCCGGAAAACTTTGGATAGATTTAAATTTGAACGTAAAAAATGGAACCAGTACTACTAAGGATGCAAGTATTGACGTAAACAGGCAGGTGTTCAAGTGGTACGCGGTATCATGCAAGCTGCGGGTGTCCGCGGTGGTCACGGGTCGAATTCCCATGCCTCGGATTTTTCGCCAATTTTTTTTACTATCACTGCAGTGAGGGACCAACCGAGGCAAAACAAGGTAAAAGTGAAAAACAGCTCCAAGGACTCGAGCTCAAGGGCTCGGCTTAAGCAGGTTCCGTGCCGACCATCTCACCACCACTTCATTTGAGTTCAGTTGTATATAGGGTATAAATGTATTTATTCCATTACTAAAAAGTAATAATTCAAATTTCTTTAGAATTTTTCGGGCAGTTAAACACTGAGATTTCCGGTATTTTGGGGGAATAGGTTTTACCGGTGGCCCCCAGTAAAAAAACGGAAATGAATACAAAAACCTTGGTTATGAAAACAATATTGCAAAGAAAACAAGCCTCATTTCTTCATGCAACTACAAAATGTGATGGTCGCAAAATGTTATCACCAGCTTAACAAAGTTTTATGATGACACCATGATATTCTCATGTAATAGGCCTAGCTTCAAAATTGTGTTCCCCTTGTTAAGCTAAACATTGTTTTTTCTATTCCATCGTTACAGCCCCACTGTTGTATTCTTCAACATAGTCCCTCTACTCTCATTATGCCAGCACCTATGGTTGGCCAATCACAAATCTGCCTTGATATGACATTGACAGCATCAAGACCTTCTATTTAAACAGAAATGGATTATATTCCAATTTGTTCCAAGCTAGATGCTTCATAAGTGATTCCTCGAATGGTGACACGTGAACCATGTTGCAGCAGCAGAGATGGCCGTACTGCAGCAGTGACAGCATAGCCAAGTAGTAAGCATCCCCACCCCACCTACGTTGTCTGTAGGTTGGTTTCTTTTGTCGAATAAATGATTTCGTTTCACCATTTCCCCGAATGAGTGTCTGGAAAATGAGATCCCAGGCGACCCACAATCAGATCATGCAACCAGGATCACAGTTTGGCAGGGGTTGCCGCAGGTCCATATGGTGTGCAGACAAGGAAACATCTGCAGTGGGTACTTAGTACAGAGGATTGTTTCTGTTTGCAATGGCATTTTGCAATCATACCATATTTGCAATTCCATACAGATAAATATTATCCAACTTAAATGTGCCAAGAAAATTTGTACCCATGGTACTTAATACTCCTTTTTGTAACTTAATATAAGACCTTTTTTTGACACTATCATAGACTCTAAAAACGTCTTATAAAAAGTTACAGAGGTACTATGATACTATGTCTTCGATTCCATGTCAGTTGGCTTTCCATACAGGAGGTATATGTAATGGCAATGTAAGTTCATGCCATGAATCGATTAATATTATAGAAATCAATGGCATACAGAAAAAAAATTAGAAGGAACAAGAACCACATTTGGTATAACCGTTAAGAATGATATACCAAAATGATTATGTCAGAACGAGCGGTTGCCTGTACCAGAGCTATCCTATTACGTACTACTATTCAAGAATAATTGTCTCTGGTACTATTGACATAATGCACATCTGCAGAGTAACGATACAATGTTAAAAACTAGCTTCGCAAAAAAAAACTAACATGAAACTGAAAACCAAAAGTGGATAGTTAATTACTACAGTACATTAAATGATTTAATTTCACCATTTCCCAGAACGAGTGTTTGGCAAATTATATCGCAGGCAAACCACAATCAGATCAAGCAACCAGGATCACAGCTTGGCGGCGGTTACCGCAGGTCCATATGGTGTTCAGACAAACAAACATTTGCAGTATATACTTGGTACAGAGGACTGTTTCTGTTTGCAGTGGCATTCTGCAATCATATCATACAGCTAAATATTTTCCAAGTTAAATGTGCCAAGAAAATCTGTACCTATAGTAGTACTTAAATATGTTTTCGAATCCATGTCGGTTGGCTTTCCATACAAGAGGTACATTTAAGGAAACCGTAAACTCATGCCATGAATCGATTAGTGATGCAGAAGTCAACGGCGTACAGATTTTTCTAAAAGGAACAAGAACAACCAGTACCAGAGCTGTCATACCAAAACAATTATGTCAGAATGGTCAACAGCCTGCACCAGAGCTATCAGCAGATTTTTCTAGAGGATTGCTACTGTTCAAGAATAATCCTCAGATTATCTCTAGTATGCTTGACACAGTACACATGTGCAGAGTAATAATACAATCTTCAAACTAAACCTGAAACTGAAAACCTAATACTAGTAATACATTAAGAATTGGCCAGCAACGAATACCAATCAGCTCGATACCAGATTCGTAACCGAAGAAGATGCTGGCTTTCTGGAGAAATGGATCCCAACTTACGTGGAGGAGGTGGAAATGGGACGCGAGCGAGGGGTGGTGATGCTGCGGCGGCGGCGTCGCTTGCTGCTGCTGCTGCTGCGGCTGCTGCTGGTACTGAAGGGCGTGGGCATGGTCGGGCTGCGGGGAGAGCACCAGCGGCCGGTAGTGGTCGCCGTGCTGCTGCGGGAGCGGCGGCGGGTGGTGATGGTCCATCTTCTCCCTTCCGACCTCCTGCTGGACGGATCTGTGGCGATTTGGATCGAGGGTTTGGGTTCTAGGGATTTGACAGGAAGAAATGGGGAATTTCTACTACTGTACTACGGCCTTCACTTCCGACCCCCCTACTGGTGCCCACCTACTCTACTCTCTGTATTTTTGTTTTCCGTTTTACTCCCTCCGTTTCTAAATGTAAGCTTTTTTAGAAATTTTTATACAGACTACATGCGGATGTATATATACATATTTTAGAGTGCAGATTTAATCATTTGCTCTCGCTCCATGTGTGATCCATATTGGAATCTCTAGAAGGTCTTATATTTAGGATCGGAGAGAGTATTTACAAAAAGGACTCCGGATTAGCCAACGACATGATGCATCCCATAAAAAAATGAAGATTACAATTGGGTCCTTGGAGCTAGCTCCGACCCACCATCATCGCCGACGTGGGCTGAAGGTGCCGCTACCGCCGCTCCCCCGGAGCCAGGCATGACCTTTTAATCTACAGCCGGGATCTTTGCGGACGAGAAGTTATCAACCTCGGTCCTACTGGACCAGCGCATCGGACATGAAGCAGGACAAAGTACCATCGGAGAAGAGATGATGCCTCCCTCGCTAGCGACCAAGGTGGAGTAAGATCTAGCACCCTCCCTCCAGAAGAGACCAATGCGACAGCGCTGGCCCATCACTCCTATACGAGCTCTGTGGGTCCACACCGATGCCAAAACTCGTGTCGACGTAGCGACGAAGCCAGAGCACAAAATCCCCTTCAAGGCCGATGTCGCCGCCACATCAACCTTGATCCATCACCAAGGGACAGCAGGAACACCTATCCTCCACAGATCAACGGACCTGCGAGGCCACCAAGCAGCCAGCATCGTCAAAAATCACATCGGGATGGGGGCAAGCAGTAACACCTATTTCACACGACGCCGTCCCCACCACCACAGCGCCGCCGCCGACACACCAACCCCAACACCTATCAACATGCCAGAATCAGAGAACCGGGGTTACCCCACCCTCATGCCTTCGGAGCGGCGTTGGAGAGAAGGGAAACCGCCAGCCACGTCGGTGCGCGATGAGGGAAACAAGGGCGCCTGTAAGTTGCTTTGTTGCACGGCGCTACTAGATTGCATAAGCCTTAACTATTACGTTAGCACTCTGTTCAAGATACGTAACACTTTGTCTTTCAGATATTTTTTACTTCCTCCGGTCCATATTACTTGTCTTATACTAATTTGGCTAGATATTGATGTATCTAATGATAAATAATATGGATTGCAGGGAGTACTTTTTTTGTAAATGGTAGCTTCAAGTTCGCTGAACCAGGGACGGAGCCAGGATTTAAACATATATAGGGGATGAAGACAACAGCGAGAGTGAATTTTTTTTCTTCTTTCAGCCGCACCCATTTTCACTTTTTTTTTTGGAATTTTAACCCATCTGTTACAGTGAGAAGAGAATAGTAAATCTGGGCACTAATGGAAAGACAAGGTGACGAGAGATGTACAGCAGTTTACAGATCAATTAAATTAAGGTCCCGGTATTATGTCCGGCAGGATACGAGAGCAGCGATACGGCGGACGAGCTCGCATGCTCCTGGTTTGTGGACCAATGGTACAAGGTCACGTGGAGGATGCAATTATGGACGGAGAGAAATACGGCTTCGTATGAGGAAGAAAGGGTGGGATACAGGTGCGGGCCAGGAGGGACGTCGTGACGGAGCTGGCTGTCGCCGTGACGGCCGCATGGATGGTGTGTGATTTAGCAGACCGCTAACGTGATGTGATAGCTAGCTAGGAGCAGCATGCAGGAGTTTAGAGTGAGTAGCTTCGGTCTCTCTATGCCTAATTTGTTTGCATGCGAACTAATTAAATGTTGTTTCCCTGAATATGGTTAAGATTGACATCTAGCGAGGAGCAGCGCGCTGATCCGTCCCTACGAAAAAGAGGCTCACAATTTGTTAGGCATAAATATGATATGCCCACTTGCTTGCCTTGGGTGAGCCAAGAATACCATTTTTCTGTTATTAGGGCAACTTCATCGCTGATCATCAAATCTCTCGCAAATGTTCCAATCGAATGGCCTGAACATTTTTTGTTATTACATCACATAGGTTTTTGAAAATGATTCTTGCCATGGGAACTTTCGTCACACTGCATATTTTTTGAAGATGAGTTTTGCCATGGCAACTATATGTTACAACATGTTATGTCTTGAAACAAATATTTCCATGGCAACTTTTTATTACTTTGGATATTTTTCAAAATAGAAAAAATGGATGCATCACATATGTTTTATAGATGAATTTTTGACAGGACACAGATTTTGTGAACATGGTTCCACGCCACGCACCCCTTTATGAAGAGTTAATTTGAAAAAAGCTAGAACAAACGAAAAAGTCTGTTTTTTTTAATATACATAGTCAACCGGTACACTCGTGTATAAAGTTTCACAAAGAAATCACAACTGTGGTAATATAATCAGGGAAAAATAAAAAATAAAAGCTATATTAAAAAAATTGTTGATGAATAGTATAATCCAATTGTATGTTCTTCACTCGGAATACCATGGGATTCAATACTTTATGAAATTTCACACATGAGTAGAATAGTCGACTAGGTTTGATACACCACAATTTCAGAATTTTTATGTTTTTCTAGTGTTTTTTGTTGCATTTTCTATACATGTGGGTGCGCGTGCAACCATGTTCACCTTTATATTTCGTTTTTGCCATGATTAATTAATATATACGCACATGACAAATTGTCATGTTTTTCAACATGAATTTTTGCCAAGTCAACATAAGATCTTTGCACATGGCAACTTATAAATGGTATTCATGTGTTGGAAAATTAAGAACTTTGCACATGAAAAATATCATGAGAACTGACGAATTGACCATAGCTCAGATGGTTAGGTTCCTAGTGGTAGAACCAACCCATCAGGATTCAAGTCCTAGACTTGGGACTAGTGCTCACATTTTCCTGGATTTATTTTAGACTTTTCGGCGATGTGCGTTCAGTATGAGGAAACGTTCTAGTCGACCATGTGGCACCTATGGTGAGTTTGTCAATCTCAGGATGTTGTACCGACTCAGTATCTTAGAGGTGCTTATAGGAGTAGGAATGTGCATGCATCTGTATATGGGTGTGTATTTACTTGTATGTGAGCATCCATACCATGTTAAAAAAATCATGACAACTATTATAGATGTTCCTTTACATATGTTTTACCTTAGAAATGTAAGCTCTTTCTTTTTCTTTTTCTTTTTTTGAGGAGAGAAATTTAAGATCTTTCTGCATGGCACATACCATGGCAACTTAAATACGCTTCAACCTGGCGAATTGAGAACTTTACACATGGCAAATATTACGTCAACTATTGTAGATGTTAACATAGGTTTATAACTTGGTAATTTTTTATACTAAAAAAACTTGGTAATTTTTGCACATATCAAAATACCATTGCAACTTAGATATGCTTTTCTCTTGGGAAATTAATATCTTTCCACATGGCAAATATCTCCTCAATTTAAAATTTGTTGTTGTTGTTGTTGTTGTTGT
>NC_041385.1:58241949-58270300 GCF_002162155.2 Triticum dicoccoides
AAAAAATCCATCTAAATAAACTAACAACCAGGAAAGGTATACAAACACAAATTGACTTGTTTTAGAAAACCATTTCTTTAGTTTATATTTTTCTTACAAGTGCCTTGATCATACAGAACGGAATTTTCTAAATTTGCCATGTGATCATTATACCTTTTCCAAATTTTGCCATGATTTTATAGACTGAAAATTGTTGCTTTTTGCCATGTGACCATTGCAAAGTTTCTTAATTTGCCATGATATTTAGATAAACAATTATATGTTTGTGGCAAAAATTCAGTTGATTTTCTTTGTACTCTCTCCCCTCGTTGAAGGCTTTCTTAGACATCATTTTCCTCTATATAGCTGAACAGTGACAGCAATGCTTCAGTGTGAGCGTGTGACCACGTCCTAATAGGTGTTAACGCAGTCCTGGCAAATGCCTTGGGCGGGAATCCATCCAATTCGAGTTTCGAACTGCCTGCGAGGGCTCTTCAAGGGCGTGAACTTAACAAGCAGGTTGCATCCTTCCGGAGCGCTCACATTGGTACAGTTTCGAAACGCCGTCGCTGAGTCGTAGACGTCCGTCTACGCGCTGTACAAACGTGGGCTCTTTCCATCCAGCACGCGCATTAAATAATCTGCCGTAGCTCCCTGACACACCACGTCCACACCGTACCCCGGAACGAGTCGACGACTCAAGATACCGAGATCAGGCGAGCTCGTCCACGCTAGTGAATTATCGGGCAGGATACCCTGTCTTCTAATTCCTTTTCTGGTGATATACACTATCATTCTTAAAAGAAAATACAAAATTTAAGATTGATCATAACAGGTTTCCTCCGATCTACTCCAGCCTTCTTTACAGGGGTTCCTTCCTCTGGTATTTGCTAATAGCATGTACTGTACGTATCAATCAATCCAACAAACAATACACTACGTACCAACTAGTGATATCAATATGCATGTGATTACCTTACGTTGTTGATGCGACGTGCGTGCAGTGAGCCATCATGCGGCGCATTGGAGATTGCGCCCGGAGATCGGAGGCGTCCTCCATCTCCATCACGGCTGCGCTCGTTCCCTTCCCTGTACGAGGTTTAGGCCGCCGGCCGCCGGCTCGCCGCCCAAGCGGGGGCGCCGGTGGTAGGTTGGCCATCGCCATCGCCAGTCGAGATCGGATGTGTTTGGTAATCGTGGGAGAGCCATGTGTGGTGCTGTGCGCGCGTGCGATCTTGGGCTTGGCTGATGGCCGATCCACAAAAATAGGCTTACGATCGATCGATTGGGTCGCTCCTCCTCGCTCGCTTCGGTTCGCTCGTCCCTCGATCCCAGGTGGCTAGTTTTGACTCTTGACCGCGACCATGCACTACTTAACAGTTTGTTGACGGTTGACTTTTAGTACAAAATAGTTCAAGGAAAGTTTTAAAAAACCATAAATTCGGAAATGAGTTCGCAAATTTGGAAAAGGTTCATCGATTCTGGGAAAAGTTAATCAATTTTGAAAAAAAATCATGAATTTTGTTAAAAAAACACCGATATTTTTTAAAAAATCATCGGTTTTCGGAAAAAGTTCATCGATTTGAGAAAAAAGTTCATCAATTTGACAATAAATCCGTCGCTCGATCCCAGGTCGCTAGTTAACTCTTGACCGCGACCATGCACTACTGACTAGGTTGTTGACTATTCACTTCTAAAAAAAGTTCACGAAAGGTTAAAAAAAATCATAAATGCGAAAATGAGTCCGCAAATTGAAAAAAGTTCATTAATTTTTTTAAAAAGTTCATCAATTTGAAAAAAACATTAAATTTGGAAAAAGTTCATCGATTTTGAGGTATGTTGTACCTGGAACCCCGTGAGGTTTGCTAATTTACACAATCTTTTGGATGGGTTTTGGGGCGATTGCTTGGGACTTATGGACGACAAGGCTTTAATAGAGTGGCGATCTATAAAACACTCAGCTGACCTAGTGTATAAAATTATGATTCAGTTGTAACTTTGGAAACCGCTCGGACGATGGCCGGACCGACCTCAGCTTGACTAGTTGATCAGCAGCCTTCAGGACAAATGCAGGAGCCTTTGTGACACATCGCGACTGAACGGCATTAGTCAGGGGAGTTATCCTCGGCGTGAAGTGGTGTTGTAGCCGCCTCCGATTCTTACGCCATGCTTGCCTAGCTGCCCTTTATGCCCGCTTGTTAGTACTACTCCCTCCGTTTCTAAATATTTGTCTTTTTAGAGATTTCAAATGGATACCATATAAGGATGTATATATACATATTTTAGAATGTAGATTCACTCATTTTGCTTCGTATGTAGTCACTTGTTGAAATCTTTAAAAAGACAAATATTTAGGAACGGAGCGAGTACTTTTTTAGGAGTGCTTCTTATTAGCTTTAGCCTCCAAATGTGCGGAGCCGCTATGATTCGGTCTATGGACCATGCAATGATTTTTTGACTTATTCTTTGCTATCTCTTCATGTAATAATCGTAATGCCTCTGTATAAGATCAGTCAATCGCCTTTTATCCGGAAACAAAATAAATACAGTTTTCTCATTTGTTGGTCTATTATGTAAAAACAATTTTTAGCCTTACCTCATCACATAAGCTGCTCGTTTCCTCATTTTCTTAAAGAAAAAAAAGCCTAACATGACAAGGTTGTGTGCTTGTTAGTTTTTCTTTTCATCTACATAGCTTCGTGGCCTTATTCTCACCGAACCGCAGCACATAGGCTCGTTATTCTCACTCCCTCACAGCAGCTGGATCCTCTCGCTCTCTCACCGCATCACAACCGCCGCTTCCCCCCTCCCCTCCATAGCGCCGCTCGCCCCTTCCTATCCTACCCCACCATCTCTCCTCCACGTCACGACGAAGCCCGTCCTCTCCTCTATCCGCTGTCTCCCCTTCCCTCTAAGGCATCACCCGCCCACTCTCTCCTCGCCATGGCGTCGCCTGCGTCCTTCTCTTCCTGACAATTGTTGCGTCGGGACTGAGCCCGTGCGGCCGTCGGTCTGGCATTCTGGGTAGCTGGATCCAATCGAGAGGTGCAGAAGGGTTCGACACTCTTCGCTCGGGTCGCTCGTCGCTCGATCCTAGGTCGCTAGTTGACTGTTGACCGCGACCACGCAGTACTGACCAGGTTGTTGACTGTTGGCTTTTACAAAAAAGTTCAAGAAAAGTTAAAAATCATAAATTTAAGAAAGAGTTCGCAAATTCAAAAAAAAACATCAATTTTGGAAAAATTTCACAAATTTGAAAAAAAAAGTTCATCGATTTTTGGAAAAAACACGGGTTTGGAAAAAGTCCATCAATTTGAAAAAAAATTCATCAATTCTTGAGTGAATGATATAGGGTCGAAAATAAACGACTATCATATGGGAGTTCCTTACGTAGAGAAACTGGCCTCATTTCAGACGGGCAGTAGGTTTTGTGCGTTTTTTCCTGTCAGATAGCTTCATGAGATGGCTTGCTCCTCCTACCTGGCACGAACCAGCTCGTTTGACATTTTTTTTAGCTTACAAAGAAAACCTGATTTTTTTTCTTCTTTTCTTAAGGGGCACCCAAATCCATTCATAAAATAATAGCCAGTACAGAGATACAATGAGAGACGCCATGTCGGTTCTTCATGTCCAACAAATTTAGGCCGCCAAACAAAACAATGTGCTTTATATATATCCGTCTAGTTCGACGTTTCAAATCCCCTGAAAAAGGAGTAGCGTGAATGTACGATTGACCACGACATCTGTATGTATCCCCTGACTCTCACCAGCAGCCGTGGAACAGCAGAAGCTGCCTAAAAAAAGCAAATTAAAAAGGAAAAATTCCGTCGCCGGGACTTGAACCCGGGTCTCTCGGGTGAGAGCCGAGTATCCTAACCACCTAGGCTACGACGGAATGATGGTTGTAGAGCGACAATACGTCTGACAACAAATAGAGAGTTCATTGTACTGTACTGTCAAGCATAACCTAAAGCTCAGTTACTAGTTGTTCTGCTGGACTGTAAAATTGTGGTTCTGTTATGGGGTCAATAATAATTTCAGGGATCTCTCTATCTGTGTTAGTCCATTCGGCATACGCACATGTCAGTGTTCTATATATTGCCATATTTAACAATGTCAGGAGCACATAACTTTTATTTCATTTTCTTTCCAAGTCTCGAGGATAAATTTACAGATAGACTAGCCTATTTGAGATCAGGATACAATCTTACATCAGCTCCTTCATTCCTTCCTTCAGAGTTCAGACCAAAGATTTTTTTTTGTAAACGGAGGCAAAAAATTTGCCTCATCCATTAATTAAACAGAAAAGAATTGCCCAGTTAATTAACGAAAAACCGGGTGAAGACCGTCATAATCCGATGAGCGGCACACATAGAATACTCCATACATCCCTTTCTGAAGAGGGCCTCGTTGAGCTAGCACACACGTGTCATCGTCATCACTTCTCCTCAAGCGGCATCATCGCCATCCCTAATCCCCGAGCAAACGACTTCGACTTCACCATAGACGAGCATCAACCCAACCCGCACCATAGAGGTCATGTGGAGAAAAATGAAGCTCCGCACCAAAACTCAACCACCTACGTCGAGGATAGCGCAACTCCGACTCTGACAAAGAGCTACGAAGAAGAAATATGCAAGGTTGGCGTTGTGAAAGACCGCCGAACAGACCACCTGCTGCTCGCCATCGTTGCCACAGGGGCCCCGCAACCGCAGCTCCGACTTCACAGCAACAAACAGACCAAGGCAATCCCATGAACACGCCCAAGAAGAACCGACTAACACAACCATTGCTGTGCCTCCGACCTCGCTCACCGTCGCCATCGTTGCCACAGAAGCCTTGGCGCCAACTCACCACTCTGGCGCACCTGCCACTAATCCCTCCAATTTGTCCCCACCTCCAAAGACGAAGCCCTCAAAAGGGGCACAGCGCAGGACGCCGTCATCGTCCGATCCATGAATGCACAGATATGAGGTTTCCCTCGGAGAAAGGGTCGGTAGGGAGATGAGCACTTCACCACGGCAACGCCTTCAAGAAGGTCGCGACGCCCACGAGCGCCACCGTTGCCGGCTCCGGCCAAAACCAGAGTCAAAGCTTTCGCCCGGTTTCGTTGCACAACGCCCTGACCAAACTAGCTGAACCTCCTGCAATGCATCACCACCCACAGATCAGCCTGTCGACGAAGAACGGCTAGGAGCCGCCGCAGCTAGCCGCGCCGCGCGGATGCCGCAACTGTCCAGCCGTCAAATCCAGCCGCCAAGCCAGATCCGACCACGGCTGGCCGGATCCAAGGCCTCCCATCGCGGACTGAGCCACCCGGCCTGACAGCACCATGCCGACGCAGGCTATAGTGGAGCGCCGCCCGAAGCCATATCCAGCCGCGCCGCAGCACGCACCTGCACCAACGCGCGCCCGGCGTTGCACCTCCAAGCGCCAGATGAGAAAACGCGCCCCCTCGCGTCCGCGCCCCGCCACCCCTCTGTTGCTACGCGGCTCCTCGTGGCGGACGCCTCGCCGCGCCGCCCAGTGGCCATATCTGAGCCGCCCCGGCCTTCGGGCCGTCTCGCACCTCGCCCGCGACGCACCACCCCGGGTCTCCACGCCACGCGCCGCCCAGAGCCTTCACACCGCACGCCCATGCCTTGCCCAGACCCTCCGCCGGCAGCAGCCGCCGACGCTAGCCCACTTCCGCCTTGGGGAAGAAAAGCCCAGCCATTGAAGCTCGCAGCCGAGCTCACCGAATCCGATGCGACCGCGCCACTGAAGCAGCCCCGCCGCCGCCGCACCACCCGGGCTTTGCCTGGCGACGGCGAGGGGAAGTGGGGAGGTAGGGGAGGTCCGCTGGCGATTGGATTTGGGCGCCTCGGTGCGGCCGCTGGAGCCGCACGGGAGCGATGTCTGATTCATCAAAGATCTTACAAGAAGGTGGATGATGAGCCACAGCCAGTGCTACATTGCTACTGGCCTACCGCCGTACCCGGAGCACCTGGTTCACCATGCTAAAACCAAACTGAGGGCACCATCATAAGCCAGATGTCAGTGTATTCTGCAATGCAGATCTCTAGGGAGGAGTTTTCATTCGCGGAAGAGATGTTATCATCGCCGGCACCTTTGTGCTCCCATTCGACGACGCGTTCGATTGGAGCACATTCTCACGGCACCGGAGAGAGACGTGCCGAAGCTAAAAGAAGTTCTGCACACGGAGCCCGTCAAGTTTGACATCTTAGCGTAATATACTGCACATTGATTTTTCAAAATTCAAGTGTCATCATTTTTATCTTATATTTCGAGAAATTTTTTTAATCTATTCATCAATGGTCAAGCCCAGCCGACCGTCAGTCCGATGCCCGCAGTCCCCACACCCACACCTGTTAACCTTCTAACTTAGTCTCCGTCGGCTGCGGATTATTCCTAGCCGAGGCCTTGCCGGTGTCCCCGGGCCTCGCTTTGCTCGCCTGGCACCCTAGGTGCCCTGTCGTGCCTCTGTCCATCTTTATTCCCAAACAAAATCGAATGACCTAAATTTGAAATTCAGGCAACTTACTTTTCAACAAAACAAATCTATGACTTATTCGATCGCCACATTGATTGTAACGTACGACAACTATCCATTCTTTTATTTTCTCTTATCTTTTCATCATGACCACCAAGTAAAAGCGCCAGCCAAGATTCGAATTCCGTAGGGAGCCGGCTGCCGTACTTTAGCATCGCCGGACGTCTTCGAGGCACCAACATTGGTAGTCGGGCTTGGACATCGCCAGGAGCTCCTCCGGCGACATGCGCTCCAGCTCTCGCTGCCTCCACGCCGGGAAGGCCTTGACCGTGGACTCATCCTCGTCGTCCTTGGGACGGCCGTGCATGTGCAGGTGGCTCATGGCGCGCATCCTCCTGTACAGCCGCATGGCGGCCACGCAGTCGTCGTAGGGGTGATGGTGGCCGCCGGTCTGTATGTCATACCCCAGGCAGCTCCGCGTGAGATACCGGACCGAGTTGCTCATGAGCCTGGCGCTCGTCTTCATTAGCGGCGGGTACGTCGCCGTGTCCCGCCTGAGGTGGGCTGGGTAGTCCATGCCCAGCGTGTCGAGGTCCTGCTCTAGTCCGTGGCCGACGAGGAGCCGGGCCGCGCCGCGGGAGGAGTAGGGGTAGGACTGCTCGCCATTGAGGAGGATGTCCTGCACCCGCCTGATCGCCTGCTTCACCATGGGCGCGTCGCGGAGGTGCTCGGGCCGGATCCCCGTGGTCTCGTACCGGTAGTGCGTCATAGGGATGAGGGGCTTCACGAAGCTCTCGTAGAGGATGGCCTCCTGCTCATCGACGATGCAGACGCGCGTGCACACGTCGAGCGTGCCGTCTCTCCCGCCGCCGACCATCTTGCACCCCAGAGCCACCGCGCCCCCGCCGCCTCGAACGCCCATCCTCGACATAGTCCTCGTGAGGCTCTGCACATAAGAGGGGATCGAAGCGTGGGAGAGCTTGCATGTGAAAGTGCGTTATATCGACTAGAGGGGGGAGTGAATAGGCGATTTTTATGAATTCTTCACTGAGGAATTTGCTGGTGAAGAAATTTCTAAATGAAGAACTACTTACAGCGGAATAAGTACTCAAAAGTAAACATAGCAGAGCACTAGCATAGTCATCATGATGAAATGAAGACAAGCACAGAGTACAGAAAGCGTAAGCACAGGATAACACAAGATGAAGACGAACAGACTGAAGAAATTGAACTGAGGAAATTGAGAAAGTCTTCAGTCAAAGTCTTCAAACAGATATGAACAAGCGCACAACAACAGAAATGAGGAAATGAAAGAGTTTAGGAAATAGAACCAGTAAGCTTGGTGAAGACAATGATTTGGTAGACCAGTTCCAACTGTTGTCTCAGTTGTACATCTGGTTGGAGCGGCTAGGTATTTAAACCAAAGGACACACAGTCCTCATCGTATTCTCCTTGAGCTAAAGTCACATAGACCTCGCCCAATCACTCGTGGTAAATCTTCAGGTGACTTCCGAACCTTCACAAACTCGGTCACTCGGTGATCCACAATTCCTCTTGGATGCTCTAGACTTTGACGCCTAACCGTCTGGAAGAAGCACAGTCTTCAAAGGTAACAAGCGTCGGATCTACGCAGGATCAATCTCTTCAGTGATGCTCAATCACTTTGGGTTTGAAGGTGTTTGGGTTTTGGTTTTCCTCACTTGATGATTTTTGCTCAAAGTCCTCGGAGGATGGGATGCTCTCAAATGACAAGTGTCAGTTTCTCTCGGAGCAGCCAACCAGCTAGTGGTTGTAGGGGGCGGCTATTTATAGCCTAGGGAGCAGCCCGACATGATAAGACATAAATGGCCTTCAATGATATGACCGTTAGGTGGGTAGATATTTTGGGACAGCTGGCGCGTAGCACAACAACGGTCGGAATTTTGACTCTCAAATTCCTCAGGGCTATCATGTTCCTCACTGTGTAGGCAATCCGCACTGGCGAATTCCTAACTCCTTAATCAGAACAAATTCCTTAGCAACCATAAGAACTTCATCTCTGTTACTGAAGAAATTTACTGAACTATATGAGATTTTCAATGGCTTCACTCGAAGGGATTGGTAGGTGTAGGATTTTGAGTTGAGCATCACATGGAAATTTTTCCTTAGTATTTCTTCGACCCCTTTAACAATACGGTGTTTCCTATGACTCAAGAAAGAGAAAATGAAACTATGAAAACAAAAGTCTTCACGCTTCATGTTCCTCGAATGATTGCCAAGTCTTCAAGGTCACACCAATTTCTTCATTTTCAAAGTCTTCAGAAATCCAAAGTCTTCAGTTGAAGAACTTCATTTTTAGGGGTTGACTTTCTCTGTAAATATCAAACTCCTCATAGACTTATAGACCTGTGTACACTCACAAACGCATCAGTCCCTTAACCTATAACTATTCAATACACCAAAATCACTAAGGGGCACTAGATGCACTTATAATCTCCCCCTTTTTGGTGATTGATGACAATATAGGTTAAATTTTCAACGGGGATAAACATATGAAGTGTAAATACTGAAATTGAGGAATTTGATTACAAGATATAGGGGGAGTTCTTCTATAATCATGGAGATCTCCCCCCTATATCTTGTAATTCATACACGCATTTGACATATAGTATGAAGAATTTGAAATGCATGATGAAATATGGTGACTGATGTAATTCAGCATGCGTGCATTAACATTAATGAGGAATAAGCATGCAGAAGAACTCAGCAAAAGTGTCAGGCCACCATAGAGTTTAAGATTACAACTCGATCCAGCAAAGTCATCAAAAGAACGAGAATTGTAACTTAGCAAAAAAAACGCCGATATAAGATAGACCCGCTTGAAGACTAACTCAAATTTCTCCCCCTTTGTCATCGAATGACCAAAAGGGTTGAAAAAGAGGACTAACGCCTCTGAAGAATATCATGATGATGGAGGAGTGCTACGTCTTGACCTTGCGTTGGTTTTCCTTGAAGAGGAAAGGGTGATGCAACAATAGTTTTTGAGAACCAAGGTATCAATCCAGTAGGAGGCTCCTCAGAAGTCCCACGCACCTACACAAACAAACAAAGAACTCACAACCAACGCAATAAAGGGGTTGTCAATCCCTTCACGGTCACTTGCGAAAGTGAGATCTGATAGAGATAGTATGATAAGATAAATATATTTTTGGTATTTTATGATATAGATTGGAAAAGTAAAGATGCAAATAAAAGTAGATTGAAAGCTTATATGATAAAAGATAGACCCGGGGGCCATAGGTTTCACTAGTGGCTTCTCTCAAGATAGCATAAGTATTACGGTGGGTGAAAAAATTACTGTCGAGCAATTGATAGAAAAGCGAATAATTATGAGATTATCTAGGCATAATCATGTATATAGGCATCACATCCGCGACAAGTAGACCGACTCCTGCCTGCATCTACTACTATTACTCCACACATCGACCGCTATCCAGCATGCATCTAGAGTATTAAGTTCATAAGAACAGAGTAACACATTAAGAAACATGACATCATGGAGAGGAATAAACTCATGCAATATGATATAAACCCCATCTTTTCATCCTCGATGACAACAATACAATACATGCCTTGCTGCCCCTGCTGTCACTGGGAAAGGACACCGCAAGATTGAACCCAAAGCTAAGCACTTCTCCCATGGCAAGAAAGATCAATCTAGTAGGCCAAACCAAACTGATAATTCGAAGAGACTTGCAAAGATAACTCAATCATACATAAAAGAATTCAAAGGAGATTCAAATATTTCTCATAGATAAACTTGATCATAAACCCACAATTTATCGGATCTCGACAAACACACCGCAAAAAGAGTTACATCAAATAGATCTCCACAAGAGAGGGGGAGAACATGGTATTGAGATCCAAAAAGAGAGAAGAAGCCAACTAGCTAATAACTATGGACCCGAAGGTCTGTGGTAAGCTACTCACAACTCATCGGAAGGGCTATGGTGTTGATGTAGAAGCCCTCCGTGGTTGATTCCCCCTCCGGCGGAGCGCCGGCGAAGGCTCCAAGATGGGGTCTCGCGGATACAGAAGGTTACGGCAGTGGAAATTGTGTTTCGGTGGCTCCCTGGATATTTTTAGGGTACGTGGGTATATATAGGAGGAAGAAGTACGTCGGTGGCCGCCTGAGGGGCCCAGGAGACAGGGGGCGCGCCCTGTAGGGGTGGGCGCGCCCTCCTATCTCCTGGCCGCATCGATCACTTCTTGACTTGCACTCCAAGTCCTCTGGATCACGTTCGTTCCAAAAATCACGCTCCCGAAGGTTTCGTTCCGTTTGGACTCCGATTGATATTCCTTTTCTTCGAAATAGTGAAATAGGCAAGAAAACAACAATACGGGCTGGGCCTCCGGTTAGTAGGTTAGTCCCAAAAATGATATAAATATGTAAAATAAAGCCCATAAACATCCAAAAGGGGTAATATAATAGCATGGAACAATAAAAAATTATAGATATGTTGGAGACGTATCAAGCATCCCCAAGCTTAATTCCTGCTCGTCCTCGAGTAGGTAAATGATAAAAACAGAATTTTTGATGTGGAATGCTACCTAGCATAATTCTCAATGTAATTTCCTTTATTGTGGCATGAATGTTCAGATCCAAATGATTCAAAATAAAAGTTCATATTGACATAAGAAATAGTAATACTTCAAGCATACTAATAAAAGCAATCATGTCTTCTCAAAATAACATGGCTAAAGAAAGTTCATCCCTACAAAGTCATATAGTTAGGCTATGCTTCATTTTCGTCACACAAAAATGTTCCCAAATTCTACACCCCCGATGACAAGCCAAGCAATTCTTTCGTACTTAAATAATCTAAAAAAAATTCAACTTTCACGCAATACATTAGCGTGAGCCATAAATATAACACTATGGGTGGAATAGAATATGATGATGGGGATTGTGTGGAGAAGACAAAAAAAAGAGAAGGTCTCACATTGACAAGGATAATCAACGGGCTATGGAGATGCCCATCAATTGATGTCAACATGAGGAGTAGGGATTTCCATGCAACGGATGCACTAGAGCTATAAATGAAAGCTCAACAAAAGAAAACTAGTGGGTGTGCATCCAACTTGCCTACTCACGAAGACCTAGGGCATTTGAGGAAGCCCATCATAGGAATATACAAGCCAAGTTTTATAATGAAAAAATTCTCACTAGTATATGAAAGTGACAACATACGAGACTCACTATATGAAGAACATGGTGCTACTTTGAAGGACAAAATATGAGACTCACTATATGAAGAACATGGTGCTACTTTGAAGCACAAGTGTGGAAAAAGAGATAGTAACATGGCCCCTTTTTATTTTCTTTCTTTTCCCCCTTTTTTTCTTTTTCTTCTTTTTTTTCTTTGGCCTTTTTTTGGCCTTTCTTTTTTTTTCTCTTTTTTCTTGGGGCAATGCTCTAATAATAATGATCATCACACTTTTATTGATTACAACACATAAATTACAACTCGAAACTAGAACAAGATATGACTCTATATGAATGCCTCCGGCGGTGTACTGGGATGGTGCAATGAATCAAGAGTGACATGTATGAAAAATTATGCATGGTGGCTTTGCCACAAATACGCTGTCAACTACATGATCATGCAATGGCAATATGACAAAAGTAATGCGTGTCATGATGATAAACGGAACGGTGGAAAGTTGCATGGCAATATATCTCGGAATGGCTATGGAAATGCCATAATAGGTAGGTATGGTGGCTGTTTTGAGGAAGATATAAGGAGGTTTATGTGTGATAGAGCGTATCATATCATGGGGTTTGGATGCACCGGCGAAGTTTGCACCAACTCTCAAGGTGAGAAAGGGCAATGCACGGTACCGAAGAGGCTAGCAATGATGGAAAGGTAAAAGTGCGTATAATCCATGGACTCAACATTAGTCAAAAGAACTCATATACTTATTGCACAAATTTAGAAGTCATCAAAAACCAAGCACTACGTGCATGCTCCTAGAGGGATAGATTGGTAGGAAAAGACCATCGCTCGTCCCCGACCACCACTCATAAGGATGCACAATCCAAGGACACTTCATGTTTCAAATTTGTTACACAATTTTAACCATACGTGCATGCTATGGGACTTGCTAACTTCAACACAAGCATTCTTTAAATTCATAATCACCCAA
This sequence comes from Triticum dicoccoides, assembly GCF_002162155.2. Lineage (NCBI taxonomy): Eukaryota > Viridiplantae > Streptophyta > Magnoliopsida > Poales > Poaceae > Triticum > Triticum dicoccoides. The sequence continues at coordinate 58,254,608 of NC_041385.1, forward strand.
CTATCATGACTTTAATATCACTACTTTCATATCTCAAAACAATTATCAAGTATCAAATTGATCATAGCATCCAATTCACTTTCTATGATAGTTTCTATTATACCCAACTTGGATGCCTACCATTCTAGGACCAATTTTATAACCATAGCAAATACCATGCTGTTCTAAGAGACTCTCAAAATAATATAAGTGAAGCATGAGAGACTAGCAATTTCTACAAAATTAAGCCACTGCCATGCTCTAAAAGATATAAGTGAAGCACTAGAGCAAAAACTATCTAGCTCAAAAGATATAAGTGAAGCACATAGAGTATTCTAATAAATTTCAATCAAATAGGCTTCTCTCAAAAGGTGTGTACAGCAAGGATGATTGTGGTAAACTAAAAAGCAAATACTAATATCATACATGACGCTTCAAGCAAAACACATATCATGTGGCGAATAAAAATATAGCTCCAAGTAAAGTTACCAATGAACGAAGACGAAAGAGGGAATGCCTTCCCGGGGGCATCCCCAAGCTTAGGATTTTGGCTATTATTGAATATCTTGGGGTGCCATGGGCATCCCCAAGCTTAGGATTTTGCCACTCCTTATTCCATAGTCCATCAAATCTTTACCAAAAACTTGAAAACTTCACAACACAAAACTCAACAGGAAATCTCATAAGCTCCGTTAGTGAAAGAAAGAAAAACCACCACATAAGGTACTGTAATGAACTCATTATTTATTTATATTGGTGTTAAACCTACTGTATTTCAAATTCTCTATGGTTCATACCACTTAATACTAGCCATAGATGCATCAAAATAAGCAAACAACACACGAAGAACAGAATCTGTCAAAAACAGAACAGTCTGTAGCAATCTGTAACTAACACAAACTTCTGGAACTCTAAAAATCCTACCAAAATAGCAAGTCCTGGAAAATTTGTCTATTGATCAGAAGCAAAAAGAATCAATGCAAAATAACGTTTCTGTGATTTATTGAATTTTTTCTCGTAAGTGCAAAGTTTCTGTTTTTCAGCAGAATCAAATTAACTATCATCATAGGTTATCCTATAGGTTCTACTTGGCACAAACACTAATTAAAACATGAAAACACATCTAAACATAAGGTAGATGCGAAATTTATTACTAATCAGAAACAAAAAAAATTGGGTTGCCTCCCAACTAGCGCTATCGTTTAACGCCCCTAGCTTGGCATAAAAGCGAAGATAGATTTAAGTAGTGCCATCTTTGGCACTCGATTCATAAGTAGCTCGCATGATAGACTCATAAGGTAATTTAATTTTCTTTCTTGGAAAGTGCTCCATGCCTTTCCTTAATGGAAATTGGAATATAATATTCCCTTCCTTCATATCAATAATCGCGTCAGTCGTTCTAAGGAAAGGTCTACCAAGTATAATAGGGCAAGAAAGATTGCAATCTATATCAAGAACGATAAAATCTACCAGCACCAAATTTATATTTGCAACAATGAGAACATCATTGATCCTTCCCATTTGGCTTTTTAATGGTGGAATCTGCAAGGTGCAAATTTAAAGAGCAATCATCAAGATCATGGAAATCTAGAATATCACATAAAGTTTTCGGAATCATGGAAACACTAGCACCCAAATCACACAAAGCAAAACACCCATGATCTTTAATTTTAATCTTTATAGTAGGTTACCACTCATCATTAAGTTTTCTAGGTATAGAAACTTCCAAATTAAGTTTTTCATCATAAGATTGCATCAAGGCATCAACGATATGTTTGGTAAAAGCTTTTTTTTGACTATAAGCATGAGGAGAATTAACAACAGATTGCAATAAGGAAATACAACCTTCTAAATAACAGTTATCATAATCAAATTCTTTGAAATCCGAGATAGTGGGTTCAATGCTATTTAAAGTCATGACCTCTCCAGTCCCACTTTTACCAAATTTAGCATCAAGATCTAAAAACTTCGAATTATTGTGACGCCTTCTAACTAAAGTTGACTCATCTCCAGTCCCATTATTATTAAGATTCATGTTGCAAAACAAATATCTAATAGGATACACATCAATAACTTTAAGATCTTCATCATTATTTTCATTGAAACTAGAAGAACACGCCTTTACAAAGCAATCTTTCTTAGCGCGCAACCTAGCGGTTCTTTCTTTGCACTCACCAATGGAAATTCTCATGGCTTTGAGAGACTCATTGATATCATTCTTAGGAGGATTAAATCTAAGTTTAAGAGAATCAACATCAAGCGAAAGTCTATCAACGTTCCTAGCCAAATCATCAACTTTGAGCAATTTTTCTTCAAGCAAAGCATTAAAATTCTTTTGAGACATCATAAATTCTTTCACACTATTCTCAAAATCATAGGGCACTTATTAAAATTACCATAAGAATTATTGTAGGAATTTCCATAATTATTAGAGGAATTATGTGACACTCCAAAATTTTAATTTGGTTTTCATCAAAAACTTTGTGGTTTTTGAAAAGAGGCCATTTAAATTTTTTTTCCAGAAAATCCTTCCTCTTAAAAACTTTCTTTTCTTTGGCAAGGATTTTATTTTTTTCAAACTGTGGTGTTTGATCTTTTGAAACTTCTTCTCTGTTGGTTCCCTCTCAAATTATTTTGGGAGTTTAATTTGTTTTTCTTTTAAAAAGAACTCTATGAAAATTTGGGATTTTCATATCTTGGAAACCACCCATGACTTGGCATTTTTGCCCATGTGGTAAAACCCCTCCAAAACCTCCCCTCCTCCTTGTAATCAGCCTAAGTTCTCTGTCCCAACTAATCCAAGCAAGTTTTTGAATTTTATTCTAATTATTTTTCCCCTCAAATCAATTCTGCAAATTATTTTGAGCCTTAGTGATTTTCAAAGCAAGTACCACTTTGCCTTTGAGTTTTTATCCCAAACCAACTCTCCTGGATAGTCCTTTGTACCCACAACCCAGAACCATCTTGATCCACTCCTCCTCTTTTCAAATCTTTCAAAATTCAGTCTCTGCAAGTTTGGACCAGATTTGCCAAATTTGGTGAAATTCATACCTACACTTCTCCAAAAATTTCACCAAAAATCAGGCAGCCTACTGGAGCAATGAGAAGCCACTCCACCAAAAATCAGCTCAAGGAAAAATCCCCAGAGGCCAAAAACATTCTGTCGAACACCTGAGCTGCACTGTTCCTTTGCAAATTCAGAAAATTCAGATTTCAGTGTCGTTTTCTTCGTCAGAGGTTCAGACACATGCTCACAGTGCACTTGGCACGTTCCTCGCCGCCTCTTCCTACTGTCTGGAGCACCACACGTGCACTTGGCCTCTTCCTGGCGTCGGTGGCACGCTGGCCCGCCCTCGCTGGCGTCTTCTGCGGCGTCGGGACCTCCCGTGGCGGCCGACAGGGGACGGAACGGCGGCTCAACGCCGTTCGGCGCCGCCCAACGCCCCTCTGCTCTCCGCGTGGCCTCATGCATGCCAGCACACGCCCGTGGCACCGTCGCCGTGGCCCGGCAAGCACGGAACGTGCTCACTGCCGCCGACGGGCCCGCGTCGTCCCGTTCTGTCGAACTCGCCCCTAGTAGCAAATCCCAGCCCGATTAGCACCTAAATGGAACCGGTGGACCTCAACGGCGTTGCCCAAGCCCCTAATCCCACTGCCCAACCACAGCGCCGCCGTAATCACTCGCCGGACTTATCCCGTTCGCGGCAACCGCCTCGGGCCGGCTATATATAGCGCCTCTAAGCTCCCTCTCGCCCCCGCACACCTCCACCACCTCACTGGACCCCGACCAGCAACTAGAAGAGCCTCGAGGGGCCCTTCTTCCTCGACTCCGGCCGCCTCGCTCCGCCTCGGCCACCAGCTCGTTTCGCTCCGGTGAGGCCGTCTCCGGCGCCCACACCCCGTCCGTTACCCCCTCTAGCTACCAGAAGCCTAACCCCCTCCTCAATTTGATCTTCACAGCTCTCTCCGACGAAGTCCGCAACCACCCGAGCCGCCGTCCGCCGGAGCCAGGCTCGCCGTCGACGTGGTACTCGCCGGCGACCACCACCACCACCAACCGACGCGGAATGGCGCCCTGAACACGGAGGTACCCTCCGATCTTCCCGCCTCGCCGTGGATCGCCGCCGGCGACCACCGCGGCTCACGGGCACCGGCGAAATCTGCCGCCCCGTTCGTATATTCAAGCCTGACGGGTGGGACCCGCCTGTCAGCCTCTCTGTCCTGTCTAAGCGAAGCGTTTTCTGAAAACGTCTTCTGCCAAATACGTTTTCCCGCTGGGCCGGCGTATTCTTATTCGAGTCGTTTTCTGTTTTTATAAGCTAGCCCCTGGAAATCTTCTGTTTCATTACAGATGAGTCCCTGGACAAAAACCCTTATAACTTTTAAACAGAAAGGTATTTTTGATTGATTATTTTTTTGTTATCTTTAGAATTTTGTCTAGTTTTTTATCAGATTTATTTGAAAAATATTTGGAATACTTTTTGTGCACCCCTTGGTATTTACGATAGCGCATATATTTTCTTTATACCGTAGATACCGAAGGAGGTGACGGAGCCGCGAACTTCACCGAGCTAGGCTCCGACTACTCTGAACCAGGCAAGCATGTTTGAACTTTTGATATGATGAGTGTCTTGGCATGTTTTGCATTTAGTTAGTTTCATGGCATGTTGAGGAGCATATCGATGAACGTTATTTTATGCAATATTGAGGTAAGTGAGTTCGATGATCCATAAGTGGATGGATGTGAGTATGAATGGCCATGTGTTGGCATGAGGATGGGTAAGATGGCAGTGTCGTAGCATGCCAGTCTTATGCCAGACTATGTGACTTCAGTGTCAAACCGTATCGGTCCAGTTCCTCTCATTTCCTTCCCTGTACTACCACATGTTTTCCGCAAGGTATATGGTTTAGTAAGTTGCAAACCGCTTTCTTGGTACACACCAAAAGGAGAGGCCGTGATGATGGTTCCATGGCCCTGGATTAAAGCCAGTCATCCGGTCAGGGGGCATGGGTGTTTCCGGTTGGGACCGAGAGGGGGGCACCCCTTAGAGCGCGCGTATATAAATTTGATCCCATGCTATTCGAGATTGTGATCTCCCCGTCTCAAAAGTTTTTCTTGGACGATGTCTAGGGTGATTCCTAGCATCGAGAGGTAGGATGGGTGTGTACTGGTTAGCTGTGTTTTCTTCTGAAATATCGTAAACGAAACTAGTCCTTCGTGACTACGGAAATCCGTTGGCTGTGGGAAAATTTTTGTACAAACTCTACAGAGTCATATATTCCTCCAAATCATCTATTCCATGTCCTAGATCGATATTATCTTATCCTGATCAAATGTCAGTTTTGATGACAGAGACTCCGGTGAATCGCATGAGTGCTAAGTCCGGTGAAATGATTATTCCTGTGGATGGACTAACCCATTTATTCTCATGAATTGAACATTTATTATGAGCATTATTTCCTTGTGAATAAAAGCCCTTTCTGCGATGTCGCTCAGACGTCCGACTGTGGCATTGTTGTATTTTACTTTCTTTTAAAGCCCTTTCTGTGATGTCGCCCCGATGTCCGACTGTGGCAATTCTTTTAAAAGCCCTTTATGTGGTGTCGCTAAGACGCCCGACTGTGGTATTTCTTTTAAAGCCCTTTCTGTGATGTCGCCCCGACGTCCGACTGTGGCATTTCTTTTAAAAGCCCTTTATGTGGTGTCGCTAAGACGCCCGACTGTGGTATTTCTTTTAAAGCCCTTTCTGTGATGTCGCCCCGACGTCCGACTGTGGCATTTCTTTTAAAAGCCCTTTATGTGGTGTCGCTAAGACGCCCGACTGTGGTATTTCTTTTAAAGCCCCTTCTGTGATGTCGCCCCGACGTCCGACTGTGGCATTTCCTTTAAATCCCTTTATGTGGTGTCGCTAAGACGCCCGACTGTGGCATCATTTCCTTATATTTATTTATTCACCTTTCGAGGCGTCGCTTCAGACACCCGATCGCTATTTATTTATGTTTTGTTGGGATTTCAGGCGGACTACCGCCGTTTCCCTTTTACTTACCTTGTTATGTTAATTTTTGAATGTACATTGGTGAATTATTCATGACGCATTCATGCATGCATTTGTTATATCTTACGTCCGAACTGTCTTGCGAGTACTTTCAAAGTACTCACTGGCTTGTTGATTTGGCCAGATGCTGACGAAGGCGATCTCATGGATGAAGAGTTTGATAGCGAGTCTGACACCTAGAGGAGTCCCAGTCAGTCTCGTGCGACCCTGGATTTGGTCACTGTTTTATATCCGCTTCCGCTACCAAATAAATTCATCGAGCCTCACCTCGACGCTCGATGAGATGACAGACTTAGAGTCTTGTATCTCTCTCCCCGCTGTGTTTCTCCACCACCGCCCTATCCTCGAGTCAGTAGTATGCCTCCACACCACTGTGTCATGTCCGCCATTATGTATAATTATTGGCGTTCTTGTAATAATTTGGTTGAGCAACCGTAGTTCGACCCTGTAATATATTTTATGCTACTGGCTTATTGTATCAAGAATTTGTCTACCAGTGAGGAGGATTTCTCTCATACTGGACTCAAAAGATTGGTTTCTCAATAAATATTTTTATTGGAAAACCGATCGTGACAAGCTTGGTACCAGAGCCAGGCTGACTGTAGGAAGCCACTAGGTGCGATCGCTAATTGGTTATTAGCATGATTGAGCCTTTCCATATTTTTTTCTTGATTGTAGTCATTTTCTGTCAGTCAGCATAAATTTATGATCTGACCATGCAGAATTTTTGCCTACTTTTGTAGATGGCCGACAACAGTTGCGAGTCTCAGACCTTCGCCAACGTGCCCGATGGGTTGGTCAAGCTTCTTTCCTTCATCGTTCAGGTCGTGATGGGGCCATCTGTGCGCCCAGTCTTCACACTCTGCCAGCACCGAGTCAACGACAGTCTGACCATGCACCAGGCCGCGGTGCAGTTCAAGGGAGGGCGTGGTGAGTTACGCCGCTTCCGGTTCTTGGGAAGAGCCATGCCTACGGAGAGGCATGCTATGCAGATGGCAGCCCGTGAGGCGATAGCTCGCCTCAGGGATGTCCTTCCCGCGATGAAGACTCGTCGCTACCACTATCTTCCATGCCATGTGCCTTACACCTGTCACTACGCATACTCCTGCCCCAGAGGAGAACGAGACGAGGCTTTTGAGATGCTCATTGAGTATCTCTGGGCCCTGGAGGCAGCCTTCGACAACCTGGTGGACGACTTCGTAGCTACCCGCATGGACTCAGTTCATGGCTGTGCTGCCAACAGGAGGGAGCTCCTACCCATCGCACCGCCACTGACTTTGGTCTCGTCCTCAGCATCTTATACGCCTACTCATCGCCTACCTTCTACCGAAGAATTCAACCAAGTCATTGCGCCCACCCCAGCGCGCACTGCACCACCCGTTGTGCCTACTCCTGTACGTATAGCTCCGCCCCTGGCAACCGCTCCGTCCACTCTGCGCAACACTACACGTATGGAGCCCATTAGCGAGGAGGAAGTCGAGTCCCCAACCTCGCTACGCCTCGCCCTCGGCAGGGCAAAGGAGGTCGTCAACATCTCTGCCTGAGTACGCTTAGCTGCCATGTAATGTACCGCTTTGTAAGATGTGTACATAGGTTGTGAGAAGTAGCCTGTTTGCGCATCATGTAGGATCTGGAGAAGTGCACTAGCCTAAATAACATGTCAGGATTATGTACGCATATCCTGAGTGATGTATTGTATAATTACCGGCCGCGTGTAAGATATGTAATGAGCAGTCCTTCTCCGTGCGCAAGTCGATTTGTTTTTCTTAAGTAAGCTGGGTTATTTAGTTTTATTTGCCAGCTTTATGCATTTTTTGGAATTGTTTTTGCGACTCTTTCCGCTTTTCTTATGGGTTTTACAAAATATATTCCCAGAGTGAAAAATGTCTCGTCCTTGGACTCGCTCCATGCCAACTCCACCAGAGGAAAATTATGATGCACAACCCAGCAACGAGTTCACTCAGGGACAGTCAAGCCAACAGGGCAGTGAATCGGCACTTTCACAAATGTGCCGCCTTTATGAGCAGAGTCAGCAACAACATCGGGAAATGATGAACCAAGTCATCAACATGGGAAATCACCATGGACAGTATCAGCAGCAATCCAAGCTATCTGAGCTTCAGAAGACACGTCCCCAAACATTTTCTCACACTGACAAACCTCTTGAAGCCGAGGACTGGCTTCGAGATATGGAGAGGAAATTAATTATTGCAAAATGTTCAGACCCCGAAAAGGTATTGTATGCTCCGCACTATCTCACAGGAGCAGCCGCATCGTGGTGGGAGAATTTTCTGCACATGCATCCCAACGAAAATGACATAACCTGGGATGATTTCAAGGAAGGTTTCCGTGGTGCACACATTCCTAAGAGTATTATGAAAATCAAGAAGAGAGAGTTCGATGACCTCAAACAAAGGAACATGACAGTGTCAGATTACAACAGTCAATTTACTCTATTGTCCCGCTACGCCAATGAAGAGCGTATGACTGAAATCAAGAAGATGGAGAAATTCCTTGACGGTCTGGCGCCCGCGCTTAAATGCCAACTGGTCGTGCACACTTTTCCTGATTTTAAAACACTGGTGGACAAAGCCATTACTCTAGAAAATGAGAGACGCAGTCTGGAAGATATCCGCAAGCGAAAAAGGGACCAGACTAATCATGTTCGCAATCACCGAAGCAAGACAGATTTTCAAAAGGGTGGGACACACAAATCCTCATCCAATGTCTCACGCCCAATCAAGAATTTTCATGCAAGGGACAAGGAATTCACCTATCGCCCCGGCGTTACTTGTTACGCTTGTGGAGAAGAAAGGCACTATGCCAAACAGTGCCCCAAGCCAAGGAACTCAACCCCAAAGCCGAACAACGGCGGCAACAATTCCGCGCCCAAGCGAAACAATTTCAATCCCAACAATAACCACAGGAAGGGTCATCTGAATCACGTAACCAAAGAGGAGGCACAAAATGCTCCGGATATCGTACTCGGTACGTTTCCTGTCAACACAATACCTACAATGGTTTTGTTTGATTCTGGAGCTTCTCACTCTTTCATTTCGAAAAGTTTTGCTTTGCAAAATAATTTTTCAATGCTTCCTTTGGAGAAATCCATGATCATCAAGTCCCCTGGGATTCAGCAAGTTACTCAGAATTACTGTCAGAATGTGGTCGTTGAGTTCGAAGGATTGGAGTTTCACGCAAATCTTATTGTGTTGGAAAATAAAGGACTGGATGTCATCCTAGGGATGGATTGGCTAACCACCAACAAGGGGTTTATCGACTGTTTCAACAGGACCGTAATTCTCACACACCACCAAGGGAAGACAATAAGAGTATCAGCCAAGGAAGGAAAAATACCCGGCAACCGAGATTAAATAAGGTGGACGTTTCTGAGCTAAACAAGGTTCCAGTAGTGTGTGAATTTCCAGATGTATTCCCTGAAGAACTACCAGGCATGCCACCAGACCGAGAAATAGAATTCCGCATTGAGCTAGCACCAGGAACCACCCCCATATACAAGAAACCATACAGAATGGCACCATCCGAGTTGATCGAGTTGAAGAAACAAATAAAGGAATTACTGGACAAGGGATACATCCGAGCCAGCTCCTCACCTTGGGGATCACCAATTTTATTTGCCAAAAAGAAGGATGGAACGCTGAGATTGTGTATTGACTATCGAGCACTTAACATGGTCACAGTCAAAAACAAATACCCGATGCCAAGGATAAACGATTTGTTTGATCAACTCGCTCAGGCCAAGGTATTCTCAAAACTTGACTTAAGGTCAGGATACCATCAATTGAAGGTACGAACGGAAGATATCCCCAAAACAGCCTTCACCTCCAGATATGGACTGTACGAGTTCATAGTGATGCCATTTGGATTAACTAACGCCCCAGCATATTTTGTTCACCTCATGAACAAAGTATTTATGAAGTTTATGGACAAGTTTGTCATGGTATTCATCGACGATATTCTGGTATACTCCAAGACACCAGAAGAGCACGCAGAACATCTCACGATTGTGCTAGGAGAGCTCAGAAAACACCAATTGTATGCCAAGTTCAGCAAGTGCGAATTCTGGCTAAGACAAGTAGGCTTTCTAGGCCACGTACTGACCCAAGACGGTATTGCAGTGGACCCAGAGAAAGTCAAGGCCATACTTGGCTGGAAGTCACCAGCCAGCGTAACGGACATACGGAGTTTCTTGGGAATGGCAGGATATTACCGCAGATTTATTGAAGGATTTTCCACCATAGCCAAGCCTATGACGCAGTTACTCAAGAAAGATAAGAAGTTTGAATGGACAGAAGCCTGCAAGAAAATTTTCCAAGAGCTAAAGCGGAAGTTAACGACAGCACCGGTATTAATTGTACTCGACATACACAAGAATTTTGAAGTATATTGTGACACGTCCAGAAAGGGTCTCGGATGCGTGTTGATGCAGGAAGGCAAGGTTGTCGCTTACGCTTCAAGGCAACTTCGCAAGCATGAGGAAAATTATCCCACTCATGACTTAGAAATGGCAGCAGTTATTCATGCACTCAAGGAATGGAGGCATTTCTTACTTGGGAATCGATGTGAAATATACACGGATCACAAAAGTCTCAAATATATTTTCACGCAGCCAGAACTAAATTTACGGCAACGACGCTGGTTGGAATTGGTAAAGGATTATGATGTTGGTATCCATTACCATCCAGGAAAAGCAAATGTAGTGGCCGATGCTCTTAGTCGGAACCCCAGCTCCGACGAAAACAATCTGCACAGCTTGAGGCCCGAATTCCAACAAGAATTTTCCAAGCTCAACTTGATAATGGTAGCAGAAGGCACCATATCAAACTTGGAAATACAACCCAACCTTGTGGAGAAAATTAAAGAAGCTCAGCCCGGTCACACCATCATTGAAGGCATCAAAAGAAAATTGAGTATGGGAAAGGCCTCGGAATTTGTCATAGACAATGAAGGAATATTATGGTACGGAGAAAGGCTCTGCGTGCCAAACATAGAAGACCTTAAACAGCAAATTTTAGCTGAAGCACACACCACTCCATATTCAATCCACCCTGGAGGAACCAAAATGTATAAGGATATTCAGGAAAGATTTTGGTGGCACGGTATGAAGAGGGACATAGCCACCTTCATTGCATGTTGCGACTCATGTCAACGCATAAAAGCTGAGCATCAGAGACCAGCTGGACTACTGTAACCAAACAAAATACCTGAGTGGAAATGGGATGAAATAGGGATGGATTTTATTGTCGGACTACCTCGGTCACGACACGGGAATGATGCCATATGGGTCATCACCGATAGATTAACCAAGGTGGCACATTTCATTCCAGTGAAGACAACCTACAACACTCAGAAGCTTGCCAGGATTTATCTCTCCCGTATAGTTTGTCTGCATGGAGTCCCGAAGACTATAATATCCGACAGAGGCACTCAGTTCGTCTCAAGATTTTGGGAACATTTACAACAGGCTCTGGGAACCCAACTAGCCTTCAGTACCGCATACCACCCGCAAACTGATGGACAAACAGAACGCGTAAACCAGGTTTTAGAAGACATGCTGAGAGCATGTGTCCTCACATATGGAACTAGTTGGGAAGAAAGCCTGCCATACGCCGAGTTCGCGTACAACAATAGCTACCAGGCCAGCCTACAAATGGCACCATTTGAGGCTTTATACGGACGAAGATGTCGTACCCCGTTAAATTGGTCAGAGACCGGAGACAACCACATCTTCGGACCAGACATGCTCAGAGAAGCCGAGGAAAAGGTCAAGCTAATCAGAGACCGACTTAAGACCGCTCAAAGTCGACAGAAGAGTTATTATGATCAGAAACATCGTAGGGTCAGCTTCGAACCCGGTGAGTTCGTATACTTGAGAGTATCCCCTATGAGAGGACTGCAACGGTTTAAGATTAAAGGAAAGTTAGCACCAAGATTCATTGGACCATTCTGCATAGTGGCACGAAGAGGCACTGTAGCCTACCAGCTAGACTTACCCGAGGAATTATCCGATGTCCACGACGTGTTCCATGTCTCGCAATTGAGGAAGTGTGTAAGCAACCCAGAGAAACAAGTATCCCATGAAAACATTGACGTGCAGCCAGACCTCACTTATCGGGAACGTCCCGTAAGAATATTAGAGGAGTCTGAAAGGAGGACCCGACAGAAGACCATCAAGTTTTTCAAAGTCCAATGGAGCAATCACACCGACAGTGAAGCAACTTGGGAAAGAGAGGATTTTCTTCGGACAGAGCATCCACACTTATTTAAGGATCAGCTGAAATCTCGGGGACGAGATTTTTGCTAAGGGGGTAGGTGTTGTGACACTCCAAAATTTTAATTTGGTTTTCATCAAAAACTTTGTGGTTTTTGAAAAGAGGCCATTTAAATTTTTTTTCCAGAAAATCCTTCCTCTTAAAAACTTTCTTTTCTTTGGCAAGGATTTTATTTTTTCAAACTGTGGTGTTTGATCTTTTGAAACTTCTTCTCTGTTGGTTCCCTCTCAAATTATTTTGGGAGTTTAATTTGTTTTTCTTTTAAAAAGAACTCTATGAAAATTTGGGATTTTCATATCTTGGAAACCACCCATGACTTGGCATTTTTGCCCATGTGGTAAAACCCCTCCAAAACCTCCCCTCCTTCTTGTAATCAGCCTAAGTTCTCTGTCCCAACTAATCCAAGCAAGTTTTTGAATTTTATTCTAATTATTTTCCCCCTCAAATCAATTCTGCAAATTATTTTGAGCCTTAGTGATTTTCAAAGCAAGTACCACTTTGCCTTTGAGTTTTTATCCAAACCAACTCTCCTGGATAGTCCTTTGTACCCACAACCCAGAACCATCTTGATCCACTCCTCCTCTTTTCAAATCTTTCAAAATTCAGCCTCTGCAAGTTTGGAACAGATTTGCCAAATTTGGTGAAATTCATACCTACACTTCTCCAAAAATTTCACCAAAAATCAGGCAGCCTACTGGAGCAATGAGAAGCCACTCCACCAAAAATCAGCTCAAGGAAAAATCCCCAGAGGCCAAAAACATTCTGTCGAACACCTGAGCTGCACTGTTCCTTTGCAAATTCAGAAAATTCAGATTTCAGTGTCGTTTTCTTCGTCAGAGGTTCAGACACATGCTCACAGTGCACTTGGCACGTTCCTCGCCGCCTCTTCCTACTGTCTGGAGCACCACACGCGCACTTGGCCTCTTCCTGGCGTCGGTGGTACGCTGGCCCGCCCTCGCCGGCGTCTTCTGCGGCGTCGGGACCTCCCGTGGCGGCCGACAGGGGACGGAACGGCGGCTCAACGCCGTTCGGCGCCGCCCAACGCCCCTCTGCTCTCCGCGTGGCCTCATGCATGCCAGCGCACGCCCGTGGCACCGTCACCGTGGCCCGGCAAGCACGGAACATGCTCACTGCCGCCGACGGGCCCGCGCCGTCCCGTTCTGTCGAACTCGCCCCTAGTACCAAATCCCAGCCCGATTAGCACCTAAATGGAACCGGTGGACCTCAACGGCGTTGCCCAAGCCCCTAATCCCACTGCCCAACCACAGCGCCGCCGTAATCACTCGCCGGACTTATCCCGTTCACGGCAACCGCCTCAGGCCGGCTATATAGCGCCCCTAAGCTCCCTCTCGCCCCCGCACACCTCCACCACCTCACTGGACCCCGACCAGCAACTAGAAGAGCCTCGAGGGGCCCTTCTTCCTCGACTCCGGCCTCCTCGCTCCGCCTCGGCCACCAGCTCATTTCACTCCGGTGAGGCCGTCTCCGGCGCCCAAACCCCGTCCGTTACCCCCTCTAGCTACTAGAAGCCTAACCCCCTCCTCAATTTGATCTTCACAGCTCTCTCCGATGAAGTCCGCAACCACCCGAGCCGCCGTCCGCCGGAGCCAGGCTCGCCGTCGACGTGGTACTCGCCGGCGACCACCACCACCACCAACCGACGCGGAATGGCGCCCTGAACACGGAGGTACCCTTCGATCTTCCTGCCTCGCCGTGGATCGCCGCCGGCGACCACCGCGGCTCACGGGCACCGATGAAATCTGCCGCCCCGTTCGTATATTCAAACCTGACGGGCGGGACCCGCCTGTCAGCCTCTCTGTCCTGGCTAAGCGAAGCGTTTTCTGAAAACGTCTTCTACCAAATACGTTTTCCCGCTCGGCCGGCGCATTCTTATTCGAGTCGTTTTCTGTTTTTATAAGCTAGCCCCTGGAAATCTTCTGTTTCATTACAGATGAGTCCCTGGACAAAAACCCTTATAACTTTTAAACAGAAAGGTATTTTTGATTGATTCTTTTTCTGTTCTCTTTAAAATTTTGTCTAGTTTTTTATCAGATTTATTTGAAAAATATTTGGAATACTATTTGTGCACCCCTTGGTATTTACGATAGCGCATATATTTTCTTTATACCGTAGATACCGAAGGAGGTGACGGAGCCGCGAACTTCACCGAGCTAGGCTCCGACTACTCTGAACCAGGCAAGCATGTTTGAACTTTTGATATGATGAGTGTATTGGCATGTTTTGCATTTAGTTAGTTTCATGGCATGTTGAGGAGCATATCGATGAACGTTATTTTATGCAATATTGAGGTAAGTGAGTTCGATGATCCATAAGTGGATGGATGTGAGTATGAATGGCCATGTGTTGGCATGAGGATGGGTAAGATGGCAGTGTCGTAGCATGCCAGTCTTATGCCAGACTATGTGACTTCAGTGTCAAACCGTATCGGTCCAGTTCCTCTCATTTCCTTCCCTGTACTACCACATGTTTTCCGCAAGGAATATGGTTTAGTAAGTTGCAAACCGCTTTCCTGGTACACACCAAAAGGAGAGGTCGTGATGATGGTTCCATGGCCCTGGATTAAAGCCAGTCATCCGGTCAGGGGGCATGGGTGTTTCCGGTTGGGACCGAGAGGGGGGCACCCCTTAGAGCACGCGTATATAAATTTGATCCCATGCTATTCGAGATTGTGATCTCCCCGTCTCAAAAGTTTTTCTTGGACAATGTCTAGGGTGATTCCTAGCATCGAGAGGTAGGATGGGTGTGTACTGGTTAGCTGTGTTTTCTTCTGAAATACCGTAAACGGAACTAGTCCTTCGTGACTACAGAAATCCGTTGGCTGTGGGAAAAATTTTGTACAAACTCTGCAGAGTCATATATTCCTCCAAATCATCTATTCCATGTCCTAGATCGATATTATCTTATCCTGATCAAATGTTAGTTTTGATGATAGAGACTCCGGTGAATCGCATGAGTGCTAAGTCCGGTGAAATGATTATTCCTGTGGATGGACTAACCCATTTATTCTCATGAATTGAACATTTATTATGAGCATTATTTCCTTGTGAATAAAAGCCCTTTCTGCGATGTCGCTCAGACGTCCGACTGTGGCATTGTTGTATTTTACTTTCTTTTAAAGCCCTTTATGTGATGTCGCCCCGACGTCCGACTGTGGCAATTCTTTTAAAAGCCCTTTATGTGGTGTCGCTAAGACGCCCGACTGTGGTATTTCTTTTAAAGCCCTTTCTGTGATGTCGCCCCGACGTCCGACTATGGCATTTCTTTTAAAAGCCCTTTATGTGGTGTCGCTAAGACGCCCGACTGTGGTATTTCTTTTAAAGCCCTTTCTGTGATGTCGCCCCGAC
>NC_041385.1:58270656-58307160 GCF_002162155.2 Triticum dicoccoides
TGTCGCCTCGACGTCCGACTATGGCATTTCTTTTAAAAGCCCTTTATGTGGTGTCGCTAAGACGCCCGACTGTGGTATTTCTTTTAAAGCCCCTTCTGTGATGTCGCCCCGACGTCCGACTGTGGCATTTCCTTTAAAGCCCTTTATGTGGTGTCGCTAAGACGGCCGACTGTGGCATCATTTCCTTATATTTATTTATTCACCTTTCGAGGCGTCGCTTCAGACACCCGATCGGTATTCATTTATGCTTTGTTGGGATTTCAGGCGGACTACCGCCGTTTCCCTTTTACTTACCTTGTTATGTTAATTTTTGAATGTACATTGGTGAATTATTCATGACGCATTCATGCATGCATTTGTTATATCTTACGTCCGAACTGTCTTGCGAGTACTTTCAAAGTACTCACTGGCTTGTTGATTTGGCCAGATGCTGACGAAGGCGATCTCATGGATGAAGAGTTTGATAGCGAGTCCGACACCTAGAGGAGTCCCAGTCAGTCTCGTGCGACCCTGGATTTGGTCACTGTTTTATATCCGCTTCCGCTACCAAATAAATTCATCGAGCCTCACCTCGACGCTCGATGAGATGACAGACTTAGAGTCTTGTATCTCTCTCCCCGCTGTGTTTCTCCACCACTGCCCTATCCTCGAGTCAGTAGTATGCCTCCACACCACTGTGTCATGTCCGCCATTATGTATAATTATTGGCGTGCTTGTAATAATTTGGTTGAGCAACCGTAGTTCGACCCTGTAATATATTTTATGCTACTGGCTTATTGTATCAAGAATTTGTCTACCAGTGAGGAGGATTTCTCTCATACTGGACTCAAAAGATTGGTTTCTCAATAAATATTTTTATTGGAAAACCGGTCGTGACAAATTACTAGGGAACGGTCTAGGATTAAAGTTTCCTCTATAAGCATTGTTTCCGAAACTATTCCTACCAACAAAATTCACATCCATAGATTCATTATTATTCTCAATCAAAGTAGACAAAGGCATATCATTGGGATCAAGAGAAGTATTTTTAGTAGCAAACAACTTCATAAGTTCATCCATCTTTTCACTCAAAACATTAATTTCTTCTATAGCATGCACCTTTTTACTAGAAGGTCTTTCAGTGTGCCATTGAGAATAATTAGCCATAATATTATCAAGAAGTTTTGTGGCATCTCCTAAAGTGATTTCCATAAACGTGCCTCCCGCGGCCGAATCTAAAAGATTTCTAGAAGCAAAGTTCAAACCGGCATAATTTTTTTGTATGATCATCCATAAATTCAAACCATTTGTAGGGCAATTGCGAATCATCAATTTCATTATTTCCCAAGATTGGGCAACACTCTTATGATCAAGTTGTTGAAAATTCATAATATCGTTCCTAAGAGTGGTAATCTTAGCGGGAGGAAAATATTTAGAGATAAAAGCATCCTTGCACTTGTTCCAAGAATCAATACTATTTTTAGGCAAAGATGAAAACCAAATTTTAGCACGATCTCAAGTGAAAACGGAAATAACTTCAATTTAACAATATCATTATCCGTATCTTTCTTCTTTTGCATATCACACAAATCAACAAAGTTGTTTAGACGAGTAGCGGCATCTTCACAAGGAAGGCCGGTGAATTGATCTTTCATAACAAGATTCAGCAAAGCAGTATTGATTTCACAAGACTCAACATCATTAAGAGGAGCAATCGGAGTACTAAGGAAATCATTATTATTGGTATCGGAGAAATCACACAATTTGGTATTATCTTGCGCCATGGTAACAAGTAATCCAACACACAAGCAAACAGAAAAAGGCAAGCGAAAAAAGAGAGGAGAGGATTGGGAAAGAGAGGGCGAATAAAATGTCAAGGGTGAAGTGGGGGAGAGGAAAACGAGAGGCAAATGGCAAATAATGTAAATGCGAGGGAGATGAGTTTGTGATGGGTACTTGGTATGTCTTGACTTGAGCGGAGACCTCCCCGGCAACGGCGCCAGAAATCCTTCTTGCTACGTCTTGAGCTTGCGTTGGTTTTCCTTGAAGAGGAATGGGTGATGCAACAATAGTAGCGTAAGTATTTCCCTCAGTTTTTGAGAACCAAGATATCAATCCAGTAGGAGGCTCCTCAGAAGTCCCACGCACCTACACAAACAAACAAAGAACTCACAACCAACGCAATAAAGGGGTTGTCAATCCCTTCACGGCCACTTGCGAAAGTGAGATCTGATAGAGATAGTATGATAAGATAAATATATTTTTGGTATTTTATGATATAGATTGGAAAAGTAAAGATGCAAATAGAAGTAGATTGAAAGCTTATATGATTAAAGATAGACCCAGGGGCCATAGGTTTCACTAGTGGCTTCTCTCAAGATAGCATAAGTATTACGATGGGTGAACAAATTACTGTCGAGCAATTGATAGAAAAGCGAATAATTATGAGATTATCTAGGCATAATCATGTATATAGGCATCACGTCCGCGACAAGTAGACCGACTCCTGCCTGCATCTACTACTATTACTCCACACATCGACCGCTATCCAGCATGCATCTAGAGTATTAAGTTCATAAGAACAGAGTAACACATTAAGAAAGATGACATCATGTAGAGGAATAAACTCATGCAATATGATATAAACCCCATCTTTTCATCCTCGATGGCAACAATACAATACGTGCCTTGCTGCCCCTGCTATCACTGGGAAAGGACACCGCAAGATTGAACCCAAAGCTAAGAACTTCTCCCATGGCAAGAAAGATCAATCTAGTAGGCCAAACCAAACTGATAATTCAAAGAGACTTGCAAAGATAACTCAATCATACATAAAATAATTCATAGGAGATTCAAATATTTCTCATAGATAAACTTGATCATAAACCCACAATTCATCGGATCTCGACAAACACATCGCAAAAAGAGTTACATCAAATAGATCTCCACAAGAGAGGGGGAGAACATGGTATTGAGATCCTAAAAGAGAGAAGAAGCCAACTAGCTAATGTAGGGGAACGTAGTAATTTCAAAAAAATTCCTACGCACACGCAGGATCATGGTGATGCATAGCAACGAGAGGGGAGAGTGTATCCACGTACCCTCATAGACCGAAAACGGAAGCGTTAGCACAACACGTTTCAAGTCGTACGTCTTCACGGCCCGACCGATCAAGCACCGAAAGCACGACACCTCCGAGTTCTTGCACACGTTTAGCTCGATGACGTCCCTCGAACTCCGATCCAGCCGAGTGTCGAGGGAGAGTTCTGTCAGTAGGACGGCATGGTGACGATGATGATGTTCTACCGGCGCAGGGCTTCGCCTAAGCACCACTATGATATTATCGAGGAGGACTATGGTGGAGGGGGGCACCGCACACGGCTAAGAGATCAATGATCAATTGTTGTGTCTATGGGGTGCCCCCTGCCCCTGTATATAAAGGAGCAAGGGGGGAGGCGGCTGGCCAAGGAGGAGGCCGCGCCAGGGGGGGAATCCTACTCCCATCGGGAGTAGGACTCCTCCTTTCCATGTTGGAGTAGGAGAGAAGGAAAGAGAAGGAGAAGGAGAAGGAAAAGGGGGCTGCACCCCTTGTCCAATTCGTACCAAGGGGGGGGGGGGGCGCAGGCATCCTTCCTTTTGGCCTCTCTCCTCTATTCCCGTATGGCCCAATAAGGCCCATATACTCCCTGGCGAATTCCCGTAACTCTCCGGTACTCCGAAAAATACCCGAATCACTCAGAACCTTTCCAATGTCCGAATATAGTCGTCCAAGATATTGATCTTTACTCTCAACCATTTCAGGACTCCTCGTCATGTCCCCGATCTCATCCGGGACTCCGAACTCCTTCGGTACATCAAACACATAAACTCATAATATAACCGTCATCGAACTTTAAGCGTGCGAACCCTACGGGTTCGAGAACTATGTATACATGACCGAGATACGTCTCTAGTCAATAACCAATAGCGGAACCTGGATGCTCATATTGGCTCCTACATATTCTACGAAGATCTTTATCAGTCAAACCGCATAACAACATACGTTGTTCCCTTTGTCATCGGTATGTTACTTTCCCGAGATTCGATCGTCGGTATCTCAATACCTAGTTCAATCTCGTTACCGGCAAGTCTCTTTACTTGTTACGTAATGCATCATACCGTAACTAACTCATTAGCTACATTGCTTGCAAGGCTTATAGTGATGTGCATTACCGAGAGGGCCCAGAGATACCTCTCCGACAATCAGAGTAACAAATCCTAATCTCGAAATATGTCAACTCAACAAGTACCTTCGGAGACACCTGTGGAGCACCTTTATAATCACCCAGTTACGTTGCGACGTTTGGTAGCACACAAAGTGTTCCTCCGGTAAACGGGAGTTACATAATCTCATAGTCATAGGAACATGTATAAGTCATGAAGAAAGCAATATCAACATACTAAACGATCAAGTGCTAAGCTAATGGAATGGGTCAAGTCAATCACATCATTCTCCTAATGATGTGATCCCGTTAATCAAATGACAACTCATGTCTATGGTTAGGAAACTTAACCATCTTTGATTCACGCGCTAGTCAAGTAGAGGCATACTAGTGACACATTGTTTGTCTATGTATTCACACATGTATTATGTTTCTGGTTAATACAATTCTAGCATGAATAATAAACATATATCATGATATAAGGTTATAAATAATAACTTTATTATTGCCTCTAGGGCATATTTCCTTCAGTCTCCCACTTGCACTAGAGTCAATAATCTAGTTCACATCGCCATGTGATTTAACACCAATATTCACATCTGTATGTGATTAATACCCATAGTTCACATCGTCATGTGATCAACACCCAAAAGGTTTACTAGAGTCAATAATCTAGTTCACGTCGCTATGTGATTAACACCCAAAGAGTACTAAGGTATGATCATGTTTTGCTTGTGAGAGAAGTTTAGTCAGCGGGTCTGTCACATTCAGAGCCGTATGTATTTTGCAAATATTCTATGTCTACAATGCTCTGCACGGAGCTACTCTAGCTAATTGCTCCCACTTTCAATATGTATCCAGATTAAGATTTAGATTCATCTGGATCAGTGCCGAAACTTGTATCGACGTAACCCTTTACAACAAACCTTTTGTCACCTCCATAATCGAGAAACATACCCTTATTCCACTAAGGATAATTTTGACCAATGTCCAGTGATCTACTCCTAGATCACTATTGTACTCCCTTGCCAAACCAGGGCAGAGTATACAATAGGTCTGGTCCATAGCATGGCATACTTTTATAGAACCTATGACTGATGCATAGGGAATGACTTTCATTCTCTTTCTATTTTCTACCATGGTCGGGATTTGAGTCTTACTCAATTTCATACCTTTGCAACACAGACAAGAACTCTTTCTTTGACTATTCCATTTTGAACTACTTCAAAATCTTGTCAAGGTATGTACTCATTGAAAATCTTATCAAGCGTCTTGATCTATCTCAATAGATCTTGATGCTCAATATGAAAGTAGCTTTACTGAGGTCTTTCTTTTAAAGAACTCCTTTCAAACACTTCTTTATGCTTTCCAGAAAATTTTTACATTATTTCTGATCAACAATATGTCACTCACATATACTTATCAGAAAGGCTGTAGTGCTCCCACTCACTTTATTGTTAATACATGCTTCACTGCAAGTCCGTATAAAACTATATGCTTTGATCAACTTATCAAAGCGTATATTCCAACTCCGAGATGCTTGCACCAGTCCATAGATGGATCACTGGAGCTCGCACATTGTTAGCACCTTTAGGATTGTCAAAACCTTCTGGTTGCATCATATACAACTCTTCTTTAAGAAAAACATTAATGAATGCAGTTTTGACATCCATTTGCCAGATTTCATAAAATGTGGCAATTGCTAACATGATTCGGACAGACTTAAGCATCGCTACAGTTGGGAAAATCTCATTGTAGTCAACACCTTGAACTTGTCGAAAACCTTTTTTTGCGACAAGTCGAGCTTTGTAGATAGTAACACTACTATCAACGTCCGTCTTCCTCTTGAAGATCCATTTATTTTCTATGGCTTGCTGATCATCGGGCAAGTCCACCAAAGTCCACACTTTGTTCTCATACATGGATCCTATCTCAGATTTCATGGCCTTCAAGCCATTTTGCGGAATCTTGGCTCATCATCGCTTCCTCATAGTTCGTAACTTCATCATGGTCTAGTAACATTACTTCCAGTACAGGATTACCGTACCACTCTAGTGCAGACGGTACTCTGGAAGACCTATGAGGTTCTGTAGTAACTTGATCTGAAGTTTCATGATCATCATCATTAGCTTCCTCACTAATTGGTGTAGGAATCACTGGAATTGATTTCAGTGATGAACTATTTTCCAATTCAGGAGAAGGTACGATTACCTTATCAAGTTCTACTTTTCTCCCACTCACTTCTTTCGAGAGAAACTCCTTCTCTAGAAAGGATCCATCTTAGCAACAATATCTTGCTTTTGGATCTGTGATAGAAGGTGTACCCAATAGTTTCCTTTGGGTATTCTATGAAGACACACTTCTCTGATTTGGGTTCGAGCTTATCAGGTTGAAACTTTTTCACATAAGCATCGCAGTCCCAAACTTTAAGAAACGACAACTTTAGTTTCTTGCCAAACCACAGTTCATAAGGCGTCGTCTCAAACGGATTTTGATGGTGCCCTATTTAAAGTGAATGCAACTGTCTCTAATGCATAACCCCAAAATGATAGTGGTAAATTGGTAAGATACATCATAGATTGCACCATATCCAATAAAGTGCGGTTATGACGTTCGGACACACCATTACACTGTGGTGTTCCATGTGGCGTGAGTTGTGAAACTATTCCATATTGTTTTATATGAAGGCCAAACTCGTAACTCAAATATTCTCCTCTATGATCAGATCGTAGAAACTTTATTTTCTTGTTACGATGATTCTCTACTTCACTCTGAAATTCTTTGAACTTTTCAAATGTTCCAGACTTGTGTTTCATTAAGTAGATATACCCATATATGCTCAAATCATCTGTGAAGGTCAGAAAATAACGATACTTGCCACGAGCATCAACACTCATTGGATCACATACATTGGTATGTATTATTTCCAATAAGTCAGTAGCTCGTTGCATTGTTCCAGAGAACGGAGTTTTAGTCATCTTTCCCATAAGGCACGGTTCGCAAGCATCAAATTATTCATAATCAAGTGATTCCAAAAGTCCATTTTTATGGAGTTTCTTCATGCACTTTACACCGATATGACCCAAACGGCAGCGCCACAAATATGTTGCACTATCGTTATCAACTTTGCATCTTTTGGCATCAATATTATGAATATGTGTATCACTACGATCGAGATCCAACAAACTATTTTCATTGGATGTATGACCATTGTAGGTTTTATTCATGAAAACAGAACAACAATTATTCTCTGACTTTAAATGAATAACCATAATAAACATGATCAAATCATATTCATCCTCAACGCAAATGCCAAATACCATTTATTTAGGTTTAACACTAATCCCGAAAGTATAGGGAGTGCGCGATGATGATCATATCAATCTTGGAACCACTTCCAACACACATCATCACTTCACCCACAACTAGTCTCTGTTTATTCTGTAACTCCTGTTTCGAGTTACTAATTTTAGCAACCGAACAAGTATCAAATACTCAGGGGCTATGTCGGTGTCAAAACCGGCGGATCTCGGGTAGGGGGTCCCGAACTGTGCATCTAAGGCTAATGGTAACACGAGACTGGGGACACGATGTTTTACCAAGGTTCGGGCCCTCTCGATGGAGGTAATACCCTACTTCCTGCTTGATTGATCTTGATGATATGAGTATTACAAGAGTTGATCTACCACGAGATCGAAGAGGCTAAACCCTAGAAGCTAGCCTATGGTATGATTGTTGTCGTCCTACGGACTAAACCCTCCGGTTTATATAGACACGGGAGGGGGCTAGGGTTACACAGAGTCGGTTACAGAGAAGGAGATCTACATCCAAATCGCCAAGCTTGCCTTCCACGCAAAGGAGAGTCCCATCCGGACACGGGACGAAGTCTTCAATCTTGTATCTTCATAGTCCAACAGTCCGGCCAAAGTACATAGTCCAGTTGTCCGGATACCCCCTTATCCAGGAATCCCTCAGTAGCCCCTGAACTAGGCTTCAATGACGATGAGTCCGGCGCGCAGATTGTCTTCGGCATTGCAAGGCGGGTTCCTCTCCAAATCCAGAGTACATGTCGTGGCGAACAGTGTCCAGCCTCCATTAATGTCGTACTCCTTGGCTTCTGTGCTTCACTAATGGATATCTCCATGTGTCAAATGAATACGAGAAGTCGGGGCATTTTTACATTTACCAATCTGACCCTATAAGCCAACCGTCTATTTGAAGAGACGGGGATCCTCAGACCCAAATCACACCATCTTCCTCCCAGCAAGCATCCAACAGAGCGTGCCCGGGAAAAGCCATTCCATCATGGCTGGCCGCCGAAGCTCCTCTTTTCGCACCCCTAGCTCTAAGCCAGGCGATTGGGAAAAATGTTTGGTCCCTCATAGCCGATTAGTGGAGTTGCAGACCCAGGGGTTCCTCCCACCTGCATACATGGTTCCTGTCCGAGCTGGACTAGCCACCTATAATGGCGGGGAGCAGGCGGAGAACTTTCCGAACCCATCTAGAGGGGAGAGGATATGCCTTGTCCCGTATTTGCTGAGGGGGCTTGGGTTTCCAATCCACCCATTCCTCCGCGGGCTCCTGGAGTTCTACGGTCTCTAGCTGCACAACTTCACTCCTGGCTCCATATTGCACATCGCAGGGTATGTTGCCTTCTGCGAACTCTTCCTGGGATGCGAAGCTCATTTCGAGCTATTGTAGAGGCTATTCTGCCTCGTCCCTCGCAATCAAGGGGGATCTATATATCAAGTGGACGGAGCCGAAATATGGTGCATCGCTCAGGCCGGATACCTGTCCGGCACTCCAAAGAAGGCATCTGAAGATTGGCCCACGGAGTGGTTTTATGTAGATGACGCTCCCCTTACGGACCCAGTCCGGACGGGCCTTCCCAAGTTTACCAACGCCCCACTGAAGAAACGCCAAAACTGGTGCCCGCGGAGCCCCCAGGAGGAAGATGACAGAGAGGTCCTCCATCTGATGGGCAGGATAAAAATTCTGGCCAAATCAGGATTGACAATGATAGAGGTTATGTCAATATGCATAATGCGAGGGGTGCAGCCACTTCAATATCGGGGGAAACCCATGTGGCATCACAACGGGGAAGACGACGCCACCCGCTGCAGTCGTAAAGGTCCAGACTCAGCCACTGCACTGGCGAAAATATTGTCCGATTTGTACAAAGGGGAAGAAGAGGAGTTCCTCCGCATTAAGCCGCGGGATGGATTTTCCATGTACAACCCCCCAAGCTAGGTAAGCTGTCATTCCTTATCCGATTCTATTCACACGTGTGCCCTTTGTCACCAATCATTTTATCTCGCTATTTTCAAAGCAGGAACTGAGAAGGGCCATGGAAGAGTTCAACAGCCCACCTCTGCAGCCAGAGGATCCTGGCCGGGCTCTCGACCCCGGACTTGAAGAAGATCCGGATATATCCGTGGAGCTTGTAGACGGGACATTTTATCAAGCAAGCCGCAATGATGCTTTAGTGGCCATCCTTGGTGATTATCCCGGGCTGCTCCCGGTGTCGAACGTAAGTAAAGCCGGAGCCCTAAATTCCGACTTATGCCGTGCCTTAAGCGCACATGTTGTATTTTTGCAGAGACGACCATCAGGACGCCGTGCCGAGCCCACAGGGGCTCCTCAGCAAGGGGCATCTGGTTCGGGCAGGTGTAAGAGGCAGGCGGTTAGAACCGAGATGCCGGGGCAGAGGTACAAATTTAACTTGCTCTATGATTATCTTTGCCAAAATGTGATGGTTTGCATTGTGTCCTGGCAGAAAAACAGCCGCCAGACCACATCCGGATCCCCTGCCGATCATGCCTCAAGCATCCGGATTCCTGAATCGGATTCACGGGTGGAGGCTGTTGTGGGGGCAGTGCCAACTTGCCCTCCCATAGAGGATGCTGACATGCTTTCCGCTTCAAACTCCGAAGTGAGGAGCACCATGAATCATCGGTGCAGACGGGCCGTACTCCGCAATGGTATTTTCTCCGAGGAGGCTTTTGATGCCTTCAACTCCAGACGCATATATTCGCGCTGCTCAAGATGGACTTGCCAGAGCTACAGACCAGTATGCAAAGGATATATGGGTAAGGAAATCTAGTAAGTATGTGTAGTAGTAGCCCCTGAGACTTGAAACAGTTGGCGCAACTGATTTAAGGATCGTTCTATGCATAGGTTCTTATAGAGAAGAATACCCATTTATCTCAAGAACTGGAGGAATGTAAGACCCAGCTGAAGGCCGCTGTTGCCGAACAAGAGGAGAAAAGGGCCTCTGCTGGTAAGACTAAACTTGTACCAGTTATTTATTCGGCATGGATTATAAGTCTAACAGGAGATGCTACAGACAATCCCGGAGAGAATCCGAAGAATGTCGAAGATAATGAGCCACATCTGCGAAGTCAGCTGAAGGCGGGCGAGTGCGTGCTGACGAAGGCTATCCAAGAGAGAAATAATCTCCAAGATGCTAATATTTGGTTGAGTGCTGAATTAAAAGATGTTCGTGCTCAGCTTGTTGACTCCGTGAAGGAGAACAGGAGGCTTGAACGCGGCATTTATAGTAAGTGCTTAAGCAAACTATAGTATAATTCGGCAAGGAAGCGTATTGACAGAGTTATATCTGTATGTATGCTAATGGGCCGTCCTGGAGAGGAGATGCCCGGATCTGCGGGTGATATGCTGCAAGATCTTTCACAACTGCACGAACGAGTGCGGCAGGTGATCCAGGGTATTGCCCAGGCATTGTGGCCATCCGCTTCCCTGCCCGGAGGCATGAACGAACTTGTGGAGATGCTCAAAGGAGCACGGCGGCGTTTCCGGTTATGGAAGATATCAGCCTGCCGACAAGGTGCAAGGGAAGCCTGGGCCATGGTGAAGACGCGATACATCAAGGCTGACCCAAACCATATGGCCGAAGTCGGACCGGTGGGGGCAGATGGGCAAGAAATACCCGTAAGTCTGGTATATGACCAAGTAGCGTTAGCCGCAAAGTATTCCCAACGGGATTGTAAGCTAGACAGCCTGTTGGATGGTATAGAGGAAGAATATAGTCAATCTTAGTGACTATGTAATTTAAATGGACCTATGTAGTCCCTAGCCGGATTGAAAATCATTTGTCATGGCGGACCTTTTCGCTTCAGCCCCCGGATCCGATAGTCCAGAGTGTATCCGAATATCCGCATAATTATGAAAAACCGGGGTATGCATGGAAACCAGGCGTAGGGGTCATAAGTGCTTGAAAAGACAAGTACCCAACTAGTTATGTTATATTACATGGATAGTAAGAAACATCTTCCAGAGAGAATAGTTCCGTTAGGGGTTCCTTTCTCTGGGTGCGCATGCATCGATGTGCATGTCTGAACTGCGAACAGAGACGCGGGAAGCAAAACATCCGGGGATTCACGTTGTAATAAATGAAAACATCTTTTGTTCACCGACCGAATATTCCCTTAAGAATGCTAGCTTTCGGCTTCACCCAGTTTGAGGTACACATCCGGCTGAACCGGCAGTAACAATCGCAGAGGTGCTCCCCTTATGCCCTAGCCGAATTAACGGGAACATAGGGCATAAACACAAGAGCCAGGCAACCCAGCATGGCCAAAACTTAAGTCATCTCGATGCATATAATGGTGAATAAAAGGCACACATGAAGAAAAAAAACTCATATGTGGCTGGTAGGAAGCCATTATAGTAGTCATATTTAGCTTCCATATAGGAAGCCCCCAGGTATAATGAGCACACGTAGTGCGGCCAGAGCGATCAAAGCATCCATACAGTTTTAAGGCTGTGTGTAAAAATTAAAAGAGGGCGAGAAAGGAAAAAGGGGAACATAATTGAGGAAGCGGAGGTAAGGAGATGAACACTGAGTCTGGCGCTAGGCGTAGAATCTTCGGAGTCTGGCTGCGTTCCATGGGTTCGGCTCGAGTCTGTTATTAGATGCATTGCGCAGATGGTACGCTCCTCGGGTGAGGACTTTATCAATGATAAAGGGACCCTCCCACTTGGGTTTGAGCTTGTCCTTCTTCTTCTCGGGGAGGCGTAGAACTAGTTCACCAATGTTATAAGTTTTGGCCCATACTTCTCTGCTTTGATACCTTCGAGCCTGTTGTTGATAGAATACGGAACGGGCTTTTGCTACGTCACGCTCCTCCTCCAGAGCATCTAAGTTATGCTGCCGATCTAGCTCGGCTTCCTTCTCTTCATACATGCGCACGCGAGGTGAGTCATGGATTATGTCGCAGGGTAGCACTGCTTCTGCACCGTACACCATAAAAAATGGTGTGTATCCGATGGTATGATTCGGCAAGGTCCGCAGCCCCTAGAGTACGGAGTCGAGCTCCTCGACCCCAATGCGTGTCAGATTCTTTCAAGGATCGCAATAGTCTAGGTTTGGTGTCGCTCATGATGAGACCATTTACATGTTGACTTGACCATTTATTTGGGGGTGATAGACAGAGGCGTAATCGAGCTTAATGCCCATGTTGCCGCACCAAGTTTTCACCTAATCGGCTGTGAAATTTGAGCCATTGTCAGTGATGATGCTGTGGGGGACACCATAAAAGTGTACGGTCCCTGATATGAAGTCTATCACTGGTCCTGATTCGACCATTTTAACTGGTTTGGCTTCTATACATTTGGTGAACTTGTCCACCATGACCAATAAGTATTTTTTCTTATAGCTTCCCCCTTTGAGAGGTCCGACCATATCCAGCCCCCAGACCGCGAAGGGCCAAGTTATGGGGATTGTTTGGAGAGCGGTAGGGGGCATATGGCTCTGATTGGTGAAGAGTTGGCAACCAACGCAATGTTGGACAAGGTCCTGCGCATGTGCTCGGGCTGTCGGCCAGTAAAAACCTGTACGGATGGCCTTGCTTACAAGTGCCCAAGCTGCAGCGTGGTGTCCGCCGAGTCTGGAATGGATTTCGGATAAGAGCTGCCGCCCTTCCTCTTCGGATATGCATCTTTGGAGCACTCCGGTAGTACTTTTCTTGTAGAGCTCTCCTTCATGGACTTTGTAGGCCTTGGAGTGTCGCACAATACAACGTGCCTCATTTTGGTCCTCAGGGAGCTCTTGCCTATTTAGGTAGGCTAAGAAGGGCTCGGTCCACGGGGCGATTATAGCCATGATTTTGTGGGCGTAAGGTGTTATTTCGGTGGCAGAGCCTCCGATTACATTAGATGGTTCGGAATCTGGGGTTATATGCGGAGCCAGACTAATTTTGTTGGACTCCCCTTCCCATACCACAGATGGCTTGAACAACCTTTCCAAGAATATATTAGGTGGGACGGGGTCGCGTTTAGTGCCGATGCCGGCGAGGACGTCGGCCGCTTGATTATTTTGTCTGACCACATGGTGGAATTCAAGTCTCTCAAACCGAGCTGACATTTTGAGGATGGCATTATGATAAGCCGCCATTTTCGGATCTTTGGCATCGAAGTCTCCATTTATTTGAGATATTGCGAGGTTCGAGTCCCCGCGCACTTCGAGGCATTGGATGCCCATGGAGACTGCCATCGGAAGACCATGCAACAGAGCCTCGTATTCGGCTGCATTGTTAGAGTCTGTGTATAGTATTTGGAGTATTTATTGAATCATATCTCCGGTGGGGGATGTAAGGACAACACCTGCTCCCAATCCGGCCAACATTTTAGAGCCGTCGAAGTGCATGATCCAATTGGAGCACGCGCCGTACTCTTTAGGGAGTTCGGCTTCTGTCCAATCGGTGATAAAGTCAGCCAGAACATGCGACTTAATGGCCCACCGTGGTTTGTATGTTATGTAGAACGGAAGGAGCTTGATAGCCCATTTAGCAATTCGGCTCATTGCGTCGCGGTTGTTTATTATATCATTGAGTGGTACTTCGGAGGCAACCGTAATCGAACACTCTTGAAAGTAGTGTCGTAGCTTCCGGGATGCCATGAAGACCACATATGCTATCTTTTGATAGTGTGGGTACCGAGACTTGCATGGAGTGAGGACAGTGGACATGTAATATACCGGCTTTTGAAGCGAGAACTTGTGTCCGTCTGCCTCTCGCTCGACCACGAGCACTGTGCTTACAACTTGGTGTGTTGCGGGCTTGCGGCTATGTATAATAGCATGGGTTCGCCAGTATTTGGCGCGGTCAGGACTGGATTAGTGGCCAAAAGTGCCTTTATTTCTTCCAGTCCTGCCGTGGCCGCATCCGTCCACTCAAAGTGTTCGATGCGCCGAAGAAGGCGATAAAGAGGTAGTGCGTTTTCTCCTAATCGGGAGATAAAGCAGCTTAAGGCAGCCACACATCCAATTAGTTTCTGGATCTGCTTGAGGTCCGTCGGGATAGCCAACTGTGGTAGAGCTTGGATTTTTGCCGGATTTGCTTTGATTCCTCTATTGGAGACGATGAAGCTGAGCAATTTCCCTGAGGGTACACCGAAGACACATTTCTCCGGGTTGAGCTTGATGTCGTATGTTCGGAGGTTGTCGAACGTGAGCCTCAAGTCATCTATTAAAGTACGTGTCTTGTTTTAATGACCATGTCCTCTACGTAAGCCTCTACTGTTTTGCCGATTTCTTTTTCCAGGCATGTCTGAATCATGCGTTGATAGGTTGCGCCGACGTTTTTGAGCCCGAAAGGCATTGTATTGAAACAGAAGGGGCCGTATGGCGTAATGAAGGCCGTTGCGGCTTGGTCGGACTCTGCCATCTTGATCTGATGGTATCCGGAGTATGCGTCGAGGAAACACAATGAGTTGTGTCCTGCGGTGGCGTAGATGATTTGATCAATGTGGGGGAGGGGGAAGGGATCCTTGGGCCAAGCTTTATTGAGGTCCTTGAAATCAACACATAGGCGCCAGGATTTGTCCTTCTTTGGTACCATTACCAGGTTTGCTAGCCAATCCAAATGTTTTATGTCTCTGATGAATCCGGCCTCGAGTAGCTTGGCTAGCTCTTCTCCCATAGCTTGCCGCTTGGGTTTTGAGAAGCGCCTAAGAGTCTGCTTGACTGGCTTGTATCCTTTCAGAATATTGAGGCTGTGTTCGGCCAGCCTATGTGGGATGCCCGGCATGTCTGAAGGATGCCAGGAAAAAAATATCCCAATTCTCCCGCAGGAAATCTCGTAGTGCAGCATCTATTGTGGGGTTCAACTGTGTCCCAATGGAAGCTGTCTTTGTAGGGTCCGTTGAGTGGACCTGGAATTTGACTATCTCGTCCGCGGGTTTGAAAGAGGTGGACTTGGGTCGCTTGTCAAGTCCACCTCATTCAAACCCGCTGATGAGATTATCAAATTCCAAGTCCACCTAATGGACCCCATGAAGACATCTTCCATCGGGACACAGTTGAACCCCGCTATGGACGCCGCACTACGCGACTTCTTACGCGAGAATTGGGATATATTCGCCTGGCACCCATCGGACATGCCGGGCATCCCCCGCGAATTGGCCGAACACAGCCTTAACATACTGAAGGGATACAAACCTGTTAAACGGACCCTAAGGCGATTTTCGGAGCCCAAACGGCAAGCCATGGGGGAGGAGCTAGCCAAGCTACTTGAGGCCAGATTCATTAGAGATATCAAACATCCGGATTGGCTGGTGAACTTGGTAATGGTAGCAAAGAAGGACAAATCCTGGCGCCTGTGCGTCGACTTCAAAGACCTTAACAAGGCTTGCCCCAAGGATCCCTTTCCCCTCCCTCGCATCGATCAAATCATCGATGCTGCAGCTGGACACGACTCACTGTGTTTCCTCGACGCATACTCTGGATACCATCAAATAAAGATGGCAGAGTCTGACCAAGCTGCAACAGCTTTCATAACGCCATATGGCCCTTTCTGCTTCAACACTATGCCTTTCGGGCTTAAGAATGCCAGAGCAACCTACCAACGCATGATTCAAACATGCCTGGAAAAGCAAATCGGAAAAACAGTGGAGGCATACGTGGACGACGTAGTCATAAAAACAAGACACGTCGAAACCCTAATAGATGACTTGAGGCTTACGTTCGACAACCTACAAACATACGACATCAAGCTGAATCCGGAAAAATGCGTTTTCGGTGTCCCCTCCAGAAAACTGCTGGGCTTCATCATTTCCAATAGAGGAATTGAAGCCAATCCGGCAAAAATCCGAGCTTTGTCGCAGTTGGCTATACCAACAGACCTCAAACATATCCAGAAGCTAGCTGGATGCGTGGCTGCTTTAAGCCACTTTATCTCCCAGTTAGGAGAAAGGCATTGCCTCTTTACCGCCTTCTTCATCATACCGAACACTTCGCGTGGACGGATGCGGCCGCGGTCGGACTCGATGAAATAAATACCTTATTGGCCAAAAATCCAGTCCTAACATCGCCAAATATCGGTGAACCTATGCTGCTGTACATAGCTGCAACACACCAAGTTGTCAGCGCAGTACTCGTCGTCAAACGAGAGGTTGACGGATAAAAATTCCCGCTACAGAAGCCAGTTTATTACGTATCCACAGTCCTCACCCCATGCAAATCCCGATACCCACACTATCAAAAAATAGCATACGTGGTCTTCATGTCATCCCGAAAGCTACGACACTACTTTCAAGAATGTTCGATTACGGTGGCCTCCGAAGTACCACTAAACGATATAATAAATAACCGCGATGCCACGGGCCGGATTGCTAAATGGGCCATCGAGCTCCTCCCGTTTGACATAACATACAAGCCTCGGCAGGCCATCAAGTCGCAAGTATTAGCTGACTTCGTCGCCAAATGGACGGAAGCCGAACTCCCTAAAGAGTACGGCGCGTACTCCAACTGGATCATGCACTTTGACGGCTCTAAAATGCTGACCGGATTGGGAGCAGGCGTAGTCCTGACTTCTCCCACTAGAGACACAGTCCAATACGTCCTCCAAATATTATACACAGATTCCAACAATGCAGCCGAATATGAGGCTCTGTTGCACGGTCTTCAGATGGCAGTCTCTATGGGCATCCAACGCCTAGAAGTGCGCGGGGATTCAAACCTCGCAATATCACAAATAAACGGAGACTTTGACGCCAAGGATCCGAAAATGGCGGCCTATCACAATGCCGTCCTTAAAATGTCAGCTCGGTTCGAGGGGCTCGAATTCCACCATGTGGCTCGAGAAAACAATCAAGCGGCAGATGTCCTTGCCTACATCAGCGCTAAACGCGACCCCGTCCCACCTAACATATTCCTGGAAAGGCTGTTCAAGCCATCCGTGGTATGTGAAGGGGAGTCCGGCAATACCAGCACGGATCCGAATACATCCCCCGATTCCGAACCATCAAACGTAATCGGAGGTTCTACCACCGAAATAACATCGTCAACCCACGAAATAATGGCTGTTATCGCCCCGTGGACTGAGCCTTTCTTGGCCTACCTAAATAGGCAGGAGCTCCCTGACGACCAGAATGAAGCACGTTGCATTGTCCGACGCTCTAAAGCTTACAAAGTCCATGAAGGGGAACTCTATAAGAAAAGTGCCACTGGAGTGCTCCAAAGGTGCATCTCCGAAGAGAAAGGGCGGCAACTATTGGCTGAAATTCATGCCAGACTGGGCGGGCACCATGCTGCAGCTCGAACATTAGTCAGCAAGGCCTTCCGTACAGGTTTCTATTGGCCGACAGCCCGAGCAGACGCACAGGACCTTGTCCAACACTGCGTAGGTTGCCAGCTCTTTGCCAATCAGAGTCATATGCCCCCT
Organism: Triticum dicoccoides; assembly: GCF_002162155.2. Classification (NCBI taxonomy): domain Eukaryota; kingdom Viridiplantae; phylum Streptophyta; class Magnoliopsida; order Poales; family Poaceae; genus Triticum; species Triticum dicoccoides. Next base: position 58,288,520 of record NC_041385.1, read on the forward strand.
ACCACTCTCCAAACAATCCCCATAACCTGGCCCTTCGCGGTCTGGGGGTTGGATATGGTTGGACCCCTTAAAGGGGGAAGCCATAAGAAAAAATATTTATTGGTCATGGTTGACAAGTTCACCAAATGGATAGAAGCCAAACCAGTGAAAACGGCCGAATCTGGACCAGTCATTGACTTTATATCCGGGGTCGTACACCGATATGGTGTCCCCCGCAACATCATCACCTATAATGGCTCAAATTTCACGACCGATGAGGTGAAATCTTGGTGCGGTAAAATGGGCATTAAGCTCGACTATGCTTCCGTCTACCATCCTCAAACAAATGGCCAGGTCGAACGGGCAAACGGTCTTATTATGAGCGGCATCAAACCAAGACTAGTGCGATCCTTGACAGAGTCAGACACTCAGTGGATCGAGGAGCTCGACTCCGTACTCTGGGGGCTGCGGACCACGCTGAATCGCACCACCAGATATACGCCATTTTTCATGGTGCACGGCGCGGAAGCAGTGCTACCTTGCGACATAATACATGATTTGCCACACGTACGCATGAACGAAGAGAAGGAAGCCGAGTTATATCGGTAGGATAATTTGGATGCCCTGGAGGAGGAGCACGATGTCGCTAAGGCCCGTTCCGCATTCTATCAACAACAGGCTCGACGATACCAAAGCAGAGAAGTGCGGGCCAAAACTTATAATATTGGCGAACTCGTTCTACGCTTACCGGAGAAGACGAAGGACAAGCTCAAACCCAAGTGGGAAGGCCCCTTCATCATTGACAAAGTTCTCACTAGAGGAGTGTACCGCTTACGTAATGCGTCCAATAACAGACTCGAGCCGAACCCATGGAACACGGCCAGACTCCGGAGATTCTACGCCTAGCACCGAACTCAGCGTTAGTTTCCTTAACCCTCCTTTTTCAATTATACTCCCTTCCTTTTCCTTTCTTGATCTTTTTCTTTTCACACAGTATTTAAATACAGTACGGACTACCGGATTACTCCGGCCGCACTATGTGTGTAAGCTTTACCTGGGGGCTTCCTATACGGAAGCTAAATATAAATTACTTTCAGGGCTTCTTGCCCGTCGCACATGCGTTTCTTTTTCCATGTGTGCCTTTTCTTCACCCTTATATGAATCGATATGACTTAAGATGTGGCCAAGCTGGGTTGCCTAGTTCCTGTGTTTATGCCCTAAGTTCCCGTTAATTCGGCTAGGGCATAAGGGGAGTACCTCTGCGATTGTTACTGCCGGTTGAGCCGGATGTGTACCTCAGACTGGGTGAAGCCGAATGCTAGTTTCCTTAAGAGAATATTCGGTCGGTGAACGAAAGATGTCTTCATTTATTATAACGTTAATCCCCAGAAGTTTTGTATCCTGTGCTTTGGTTCATAGTCCGGACATGTGCCTTGACACATGCTTACCCAGGGAAAGGAACCCTTAACGGAACTATTCTCTCTGGAAGATGTTTCTTAACCATGCAATATAACATAACTAGTTGGGTACTTGTCTGTTCAAGCACTTATGACCCCTACGCCTGGTCTCCACACATACCCCGGTTTTGTATAACCGAGCGGGTATTCAGACACACCCCGCACTTTAGGATCCAGGGGCTGAAGCGAAAAGGTCCGCCAAGACAAACTATTTTAATTCGGCTAGGGGCTACTTATCTCCATCGAATTACACAGTCATTTGGACTGATTATATTCATCCTCTATACCATCCAACATGCTATCTAGCTTACAATCCTGTTGAGAATATTTTGCGGCTAACGCCACCTGGTCATATACCAGACTCATGGAAATTTCTTGCCCATCTGGCCCAGCCAGTCCAACTTCGGCCGTATGGTTCGGGTCCATCTTGGTGTAGCGCGTCTTCACCATCGCCCATGCTTCTCTTGCACCTTGCTGGCAGGCCGATATCTTCCACAAATGGAAGCGCTGCCGTGCTCCTTGAAGCATGTCCACAAGCCCCCCCATGCCATTTGGCAGGGAGCTTGATGGCCACAGAGACCACGCAAGGCCCTGCATCACCTGCCGAGCTCGCTCGTGCAGTTGTGAGAGGTCCTGCAGTAAATCACCTGCAGAAGCGGGATCTCCTCCTCAGGGCGACCCGTCAGCATTCCTGCAAACATAACTTTTTCAATATATTTCCCCGCCGAACTATACTACCGTTCGTTTAGGCACTTACGATAAATGCCGCGGCGAAGCCTTCTATTCTCCTTCATGGAGTCTGCCAGCTATGCGCGGACGTCTTTCAATTCCACGTCCAGCCGAACATTGGCGTCTTGGAGCATATTCTTATCATGCTTCACTTGCGTCAGAATGCACTCACCGGCCTTTAGTTGCCTCTGGAGATGCGACTCGACATCCCCGCCGCCCTCTGGATTTACTCCGGGGTGGTCTACAGAACTTTCGGTTAAATTTGTCATACTAGCCAGTTGCCAACCGGTGAATTTTCAGATAAATATTACCACATGAGGCCTTCTGGGATTCCTCTAGCTTGGCAACTGTGGCCCTCAGCTGATTCTTGCACTCCTCTAGCTCCCGAGACAATTGCTCATTCTTATCTACAAGAACCTGCGCATGAATGGATACTTAAAACTGTTGTTTCAACCATTTCATGTCTCAGGGGCTACTGCTATATACATGCTCATCAAAACTTTCTTACCCGTATATCTTTGGTATACTAGACTGTCGCCCGAGCGAGTCCGCTTTGAGCAACTCGGATGTATGCATCTCCCGAATTGAAGGCATTAAATGCCTCTTCGGAAAAGATGTTGTTGCGAAGCACGGCCCGTCGACGCCGATGATGCATGGCGCTCTCTACCTCCGAATTTGTGGCAAAGAGCATGTCTGCGTCCTCTATCGGAGGACTACGCGGCGTCGGCCCTACGTCCGCATCCTCTCTCGGAGTTGGTCCTGGAGCCCGACTGGTGGAGGCGTGGTTGGCAGGATCTCCGGATACAGTCCGGATATTCCTCTTCCTGCCAAGATGTACAAAGGGCACTATTATACTTCAAACGACAACACATTACATGACAGGTTGTTTTCTTACCTCTGTAGAGGCGTGTCGGTTCTAATTGCCTTCCTCTTGAGCCTACCCAATCCGGACGCCTGTGGATGACGGGTCCCTAGGGGCTCGGCCCTGCGCTCCGAATGTTGCTTCTGCAAAAGCGCGACATGTCTGGGATAAGGTGTGACATCAGGAAAGAATCCTCTTCGGAGGATCGAGTTTTTGGCTTGGCTTACACGCGACGAAGGTAACAGTCCGGGATAATCAGCTGTGATAGCTACCAGGGCGCCGTCGCGGCTCGCCTGATAAAATATCCCGTCGACAAGCTCCACGGCCGCATCTAGGTCTTCTTCAAGTCCCGGATCCAGGGCCCTTTCGGGGTCCTCTGGCCGCGGGGAAGGGCTGGAGATTCCCTCCACGTCCCTCCTCAGTTCCTGCTCAGAAATATCAATGCAGGTAACTTTAGCAAAGAACGCCACAATAAGTGAAGCGATGAAATAAATGACGACTTACCCAGTTTGGGGGGTTGTACATGGAGAATCCGTCCCGCGGTTTGATATGAAGGAATTCTTCCTCTTCTCCTTTGTACAAGTCAGACAGTATCCTTGCCAGAGCGGCGGGGGAGTCCGGACCCTTACGACCACAGCGGGTGGCATTGCCTATCCCATTGTAGTGCCACATGGGATTGCTCCGGTATTGAAGCGGTTGCACTCCCCGCATTATGTATATTGCCATCACCTCGACTATCGTCAGTCTGGATTTGGCTAGTAACTTTATCCTGCTCATCACGAAATGTATTTCCCTGTAATCCTCTTCTCGGGGGACGTGGGGGCGCCAGCTTAGATGTGCCCTCGGTGGGGTGTTACTGAATTTGGGGAGTCCTGTCCGGACTGGATCCGGAAGGGGAGCGTCATCGATGTAAAACCACTCTAAAGTCTAGTTATCCGGTGCCTTCTTGGGAGTACTGGATAGGTATCCGGTCTCAGCGATATGCCATACTTCGGCCCCACCCACTTGACATAGGGATTCTCCCTGGTTGCGGGGGACAAGGCAGAACAACTTCTTCCATAGTCCAAAATGAGCCTCGCAGCCTAGAAATAGCTCACAAAGGGCGACGTACCCTGCTATATGCAGTAAGGAGGCTGGGGTAAAGTTGTGCAACTGGAGGCCATAGAACTCCAGAAGGCCACGAAGGAACGGGTGAATAGGAAACCCGACGCCCCTTAACACATGCGGAATTAAGCATATCCGCTCCTATGGAGATGGATTGGGGGATCTCTCCGCTTGTTCTCCGCCGTTATAGGTGGCCAGTCCGGCTCGGGCAGGGACCATGAATGCTGGCGGGAGGAGCCCTTGGGTTTGTAACTTTACCAAACGGCTATGGGAAACTGAACACTCTCCTCAGTCCCCCGGCTTGGGGCAAGGGGAGCGAGCAAAAGAGCTGCGACGACCGGCCATGTTGGGATGGTTTTTTCTGGGTGCTCTGTTGGATGCTTGCTCGAGGAGGGAGAGTGAGGTTTGGATATGGAATCCCCGTCTCTTCAAATAGATGGTTAGCCCGAAGGACTGAGGGTGGAAAATGCAAAAACGCCTTGACTCCTCGCATTCACTCGACATGTGGAAATGGTCATTATTGAAGCACTAAAGCCGAGGAGTAGAACATTGATGAAGATGCCGGACACTGTTCGTCATGATGGGAACATGGGAGTATTCGGAGAAGGAACCCGCCTTGCAATGCCGAAGACAAGACTGCGCGTCGGACTCATCATCATTGAAGCCTGGTTCAGGGGCTACTGAGGGAGTTCTGGATAAGGGGGTATCTGGACAGCCGGACTATATTCATCATCCGGACTATAGAAGCGTCAAGATACAAGACTCAAGACTTCGGCTCGTGTCCGGATGGGACTCAACTTTGCGTGGAAGACAAGCTTGGCGATCCGGATATTATTTTTCCTTCCTTGTAACCGACTCCATGTAAACCCTAGCTCTCCGGTGTCTATATAAACCGGAGAGGATGGTCCTTAGAAGGCCGATCACATTTACAATCATACCATCATAGGCTAGCTCTTAGGGTTTAGCCTCTACGATCTCGTGGTAGATCTACTCTTGTACTACTCATATCTTCAATATTAATCAAGCAGGAAGTAGGGTTTTACCTCCATCGAGAGGGCCCAAACCTAGGTAAACATTGTGTCCCTTGCTTCCTGTTACCATCAGCCTAAGATGCACAGATCGGGACCCCCTACCCAAGATCCTCCGATTCGGACACCGACAATGAGGTCGAGGCAGTGAAGCTCTTCCTCACCGGCGGCGATGAAGTAGCGGCGGCGCTAGGGTTTGAGAAGCTCGAGCGGGAGTGAGAACGAGCAGAGTAAAAACAAAGTGAGGAAGAGGCGGGGGTATTTATAGTGGAAGTGAAAAACTGTACGCCCGAGGAAATCGGACGAACGTGACCCTGTCCATTCTCATTCGCTTGACATGTGTCGCCCATGTACTGAGAGGTGACGATCATGTAAGATCGTGGATGAATAGATAAGTATTGTCATGGGATGCGGAACGGTTTAAGCGGCAAAGCCGAAAATTTAGATAAGATAAGTAAAATGTTCCGTTCACAATTTCTTTAGCTGATTAGGACACAATGAAGATTTTGAACGAGTTTCAAACAAAACGCACATGAAGAATTTTTGAACAGACTAGGTTGAGTTTAGCATAGAGGGGGAAGTGTCCTATCACATTCACTTAGCAGAAGAAAACAACTTGAAGAATTAGCAATAAGTGAATGCTGTAGAGGACATAAACTCATATATATTCAACTGAAGAACAACACCGGAAGGAGTGAAGACAATGCAAAGTTGAAGAATTTGAAAAACTGAGGAATTTCAAAAACAAAAAAAACTCAAATTGAAGATTTTCAACTTTGGTTGGTGGCGTAACCCACCGTATAAGAAAGCTGATTTCAGACACCGCGTACAATTGTTGTAGGTCTATGAGAATCAATTTCTTCATTAATTTCTTCACACTTAGAGGGTTAGTCTTCATTGATTGAAGAAAAACATTACTTTGTGTGTTGCGCATCTAAGTCATCAAGTCAGCATAAGTGTTAGGATGTGTGTCCTTTTTAGAGAACATTCGAAGATTCTAGGATATTTAGCTCACACCGCAACTTGCTAAATGTCTTCTCATCCAAGGGCTTAGTGAAGATATCGGCCAGCTGGTCTTCAGTGCTTGCGTGGTCAATGGAGATGTCGCCCTTCAACACATGATCGCGAAGAAAATGATGGCGAATATGGATGTGCTTGGTCTTCGAGAGTTGAACTGGGTTATGAGAAATCTTGATAGCGCTCTCATTGTTGCAGTAGAGAGGCACATTCTTCACGTTGATGCCATAGTCCTTGAGTGTTTGCTTCATCCATAGTAATTGAGCACATCACAATCCACAAGCAATGTACTCAGCTTCTGCAGTTGAGAATGATACACAGTTCTATTTCTTTGAGGACCAACAGACCAAAGATCGTCCGAGGAAATGGCATGTGCCAGATGTTGACTTGCGGTCCACACGATCACCAGCATAGTCAGAGTCTGAGTATCCAATGAGATCAAAGGAAGAGCCCTTGGGATACCATAATCCAAGTGTTGGTGTGTGAGCTAGATATCAAAGAATATGCTTCACAGCCTTATGGTGTGATTCCTTCGGTGTAGCTTGAAAATCGGGCACACATGCAAACACTAAGCATAATATCCGGCCTAGATGCACATAGGTACAATAAGGAGCCAATCATGGAGCGATATACTGATGTCTACTACACAACCTTCTTCTTGTAGACGTTGTTGGGCCTGCAAGTGCACAGGTTTGTAGGACAGTAGCAAATTTCCCTCAAGTGGATGACCTAAGGTTTATCAATCCATAGGAGGCGTAGGATGAAGATGGTCTCTCTCAAACAACCCTACAACCAAATAACAAAGAGTCTCTTGTGCCCCCAACACACCCAATACAATGGTAAATTGTATAGGTGCACTAGTTCGGTGAAGAGATTGTGATACAAGTGCAATATGGATGGTAGATAAAGGTATTTGTAATCTGAAATTATAAAACAGCAAGGTAACTAATGATAAAAGTGAGCGTAGACGGTATTGCAATGATAGGAAACAAGGCCTAAGGTTCATACTTTCGATAGTGGAAGTTCTCTCAACAATAATAACATAGATAGATCATATAACAATCCCTCAACATGCAACAAAGAGTCACTCCAAAGCCACTAATAGCGGAGAACAAACGTAGAGATTATGGTAGGGTACGAAACCACCTCAAAGTTATTCTTTCGGATCGATCTATTCAAGAGTTCGTACTAGAATAACACCTTAAGACACAAATCAACCAAAACCCTAATGTCACCTAGATACTCCATTGTCACCTCAAGTATCCGTGGGCATGATTATATGATATGCATCACACAATCTCAGATTCATCCAACCAACACAAAGTACTTCAAAGAGTGCCCCAAAGTTTCTACCGGAGAGTCAAGAACGTGTGCCAACCCCTATGCATAGGTTCATGGGCAGAACCCGCAAGTTGGTCACCAAAACATACATCAAGTGACACATGATATCCCATTGTCATCACAGATAAGCACGGCAAGACATACATCAAGTGTTCTCATAAAAGACTCAATCCGATAAGATAACTTCAAAGGGAAAACTCAATTCATCACAAGAGAGTAGAGGGGGAGAAACATCATAAGATCCAACTACAATAGCGAAGCTCGGGATACATCAAGATCATGCCATAGAGGGAACACGAGAAAGAACATGAGAGAGAGAGAGAGAGAGAGATCAAACACATAGCTACTGGTACATACCCTCAGCCTCGAGGGTGAACTACTCCCTTCTCGTCATGGAGAGCGTCGGGATGATGAAGATGGCCACCACTGATGGGATCCCCCTCCGGTAGGGTGCCGGAACGGGCTCCCGAGAGGTTTTTGGTGGCTACAGAGGCTTGCAGCGGTGGAACTGCCGATCTATCTTGATATTTGATGGTTTTAGGGTACGTAGGCTTATATAGGCGAAAGAAGTCGATCGGGGGGTGCTCGAGGGGTCCACGAGACAGGGGGCGCGCCCAGTAGGGGGCGCGCCCCTATCTCCCGGGCTCCTCGAGTATCTTCTGACATGGACTCAAAGTCTCTAGGATGATAATCTTCCAAAAAATCACGTTGCCGAAGGTTTCATTCTGTTTGGATTCCATCTGATATTCCTTTCCTTCGAAATACTGAAACAGGCAATAAAACAGCAATATGGGCTGGGCCTCCAGTTAGTAGGTTAGTCCCAAAAGTAATATAAAAGTGTATTATAAAGCCCATAATCATTCAAAACAGATAATAAAATAGCATGAATGCTTCATAAATTATAGATACGTTGGAGACGTATCAGCATCCCTAAGCTTAATTCCTACTCGTCCTCGAGTAGGTAAATGATAAAGAAAGAATTTATGAAGTGTGAATGCTAGAGGTGCACAAGTTTGATCAATGATAATTTCAATCACCTTTACTAGCATGATTATATGTCATAACAGCAGTTCATCTCATAAAACTTTTAATGATCAAGTAACAAGCAATTCACATGTTAAAGCATAGACCATAAACTTTCTTGAAAGCTAGCAAACTTCATTCTTAGTCATCAAAACAATTGCAATTCATCTTATTTTCAGGAATAGAAAACTCCACATACTCAACTATCATACAGTCTTCTACAATTGCTAACACTCACGCAATGCTAATGGTTATGGAGTTTTAATCAGACACAGAGAAAGATTGGGGCTTATAATGTTGCCTCCAAAATGTATTCACCTTTGGGTGATGTCAACAATAATAGTTCATGCTAACGTACATCCAATTGGATATATATATATATCAGGATCACCCTAACACAAAGTGCTTGCCAAAGGATAAAATGAAAAAGGGAAAGGTGAATATCACCTTGACTCTTGCATAAAGTAAAAGACATAAAGTAAAAGATAGGCCCTTCGCAGAGGGAAGCAGAGGTTGTCATACGCTTTTAGGGTTGAATACACAAAATCTTAATGCGAAAGAACGTCACTTTATATTGCCCCTTGTATATGGACCTTTATTATGCAGTCCGTCGCTTTTATTGCTTCCATAACAAGATCGTACAAAGCTTATTTTCTCCACACTAATAAGTCATGCATATTTAGAGAGAAATTTTTATTGCTTGCACCAATGACAACTTACTTGAAGGATCTTACTCAATCCATAGGTAGATATGGTGGACTCTCATGGCAAAACTGGGTTTAAGGATATTTGGAAGCACAAGTAGTATCTCTACTTGGTGCTAGGAATTTTTGGCTAGCATGAGGGGAAAGGCAAGCTCAACATGTTTGAATGATCCATGACAATATACTTTAACTGAGATGTGAGAAAACATAACCCATTACATTGTCTTCCTTGTCCAACATCAACTCTTTAGCATGTCATACTTAATGAGTGCTCACAATTATAAAAGATGTCTATGATGATATATTTATATGTGAAATCTCTCTTCCTTCAATATTCTTCCATGAATTGTTCAAATGACTAATACAATGCTTGCTAACCGTCAATAAATTTACAACCTCTACTTCTTAGATGTGAAGTCATTTCTACCCATGGGATAAGCAAATGAGACATATAAAATTTCAGATTTATGACATTCAACTCATTCAACCATTTACTCATAGGATATAAGTGAAGCACACGAGTAAATGAAAAACTACTCCAAAAAGATATAACTGAAGATCAATGAGTAGCTAAATAATTATGCAACTATATGAAGACTCTCTTTCATTTAAGAATTTCAGATCTTGGTATTTTATTCAAACAGCAAGAAAAACAAAATAAAATGACATTGCAATGATAGCACAACTCATGTGAAGAAGCAAAAACTTAGGCTCAACCGATACTAACCGATGATTGTCGAAGAAGAAAGGTGGGATGCCTACCGGGGCATCCCCAAACTTAGATGCTTGAGAATTCTTGAAATATTATCTTGGGATGCCTTGGGCATCCCCAAGCTTGAACTTTTGTGTCTCCTTAATTCCTCTCATATCATGGTTTCTATTTTTTATCAAAAGCTTCATTCACAACAAACTCAACAAGAACTCGTGAGATAGGTTAGTATAAACCAATGCAAAACCATATCATTTTCTACTGTAACAAATCACTAAAATTATTATTCAACATTGCATACTAAATGCCTCTGCATATTTAATACTCCTATCCTCAAATAGAGTCATTAAACAAGCAAACATATGCAAACAATGCAACCATAACAGCAATCTGCCAAAACAGTACAGTCTGTAAAGAATGCAAGATTCATCATACTTCCCTAACTCCAACAATTATGAGAAAAATACTACGCTGTAGAAGATTTATCAGAGCTCAATATGCAAAAAGTTTCAACATTATACCATTCTCTGACTTTTCTAGGGAATTTTTGCAACAGAGGTAAACTTTCTGTTTTCAAACAGCAACATGTATACTAGCAAAATAAGCATGGTAAAGGCTATCCTTGACATTTTTATTGAAACTAAAGATGCAAAACATTCTTCTAAATAACAACAAGCAAATACTAACAAAAGAAAATTACGCTCCAAGCAAAACACATATCATGTGGTGAATAAAAATATAGCTCCAAGTAAAGTTACCGATGAACGAAGACGAAAGAGGGGATGCCTCTTGGTTGTTGTCGGTGTCAAAACCGGAGGATCTCGGGTAGGGGGTCCCAATCTGTGGGTCTTAGGCTGATGGTAACAGGAAGCAAGGGACATAGTGTTTACCTAGGTTCAGGCCCTCTCGATGGAGGTAAAACCCTACTTCCTGCTTGATTAATATTGAAGATATGAGTAGTACAAGAGTAGATCTACCACGAGATCATAGAGGCTAAACCCTAAGAGCTAGCCTATGATGGTATGATTGTAAATGTGATCGGCCTTCTAAGGACCATCCTCTCTGGTTTATATAGACATCGGAGAGCTAGGGTTTACATGGAGTCGGTTACAAGGAAGGAAACATAATATCCAGATCGCCAAGCTTGTCTTCCACGAAAAGGAGAGTCCCATCTGGACACGAGCCGAAGTCTTGAGTCTTGTATCTTGATGCTTCTATAGTACAGACGATGAATATAGTCCGGGTGTCTGGATACCCCCTTATCCAGGACTCCCTCAGTAGCCCCTGAACCAGGCTTCAATGACGATGAGTCAGGCGCGCAGTCTTGTCTTCGGCATTGCAAGGCGGGTTCCTCCTCCGAATACTCCAAGGTTATTATCGAACACGTAGGTCATGTCTGGATCTGCAGAATGATCTTCACATACCACCATAGAGAGAATGATACTTCAGTTGACAATTTTTAGACGACGTGACATGCCAGTAGAGCTAGGTCATTATTCGAATCGTTTTTTCACAACCAGCCACAACGTGTATCGTGAGGCGGTTTTCTTGACACGTCTTGTCAAAGCAGAGATCATGTCCCCTTATCACGGGATTCTCATCAATACGGGTATGGGTAATCCAACCATACCGCTAATCGTGGCGAGTGGGAGACTAGCGGGTTCCACTAGGCAAGTGGGGAGGCACAAAAAAGCTCCTTACCTTCTCTTATAAAGAGATAGGGCATCTTCCTCTTTTACCCACGCCTTCTCCTTCCGCTAACTCATTCCCCTCCGCTCAAGCCCCAACGCCCAAGCGCTCTTCTTCTCCATCGAAGAGAGGTTTTTCTAAGATGTCTGAATCTGGAGCAGGAGGCAAATGGATGTCCTCTACCGTCTGGGAGAAGGATATCAAGAGACTCCGAGAAGCCGGGTATTTGGCCAAGAAGATTGGCCACCGTCTCCCATTGGCGGGACAGGTTGTCCCTACTCCGGAGCCCCATGAGAGAGTCGTGTCCCTTCCCCATTTTGTCCGCGGGCTCAAGTTTCCCCTCCACCCATTCATTCGGGGAGTCATGTATTACTACGGGATTGACTTTGACGATCTTTCCCCCAACTCTTTTCTCAATATCTCGATGTTCATCGTCGTGTGCGAGGCCTTCCTCCGGATTCCGCCTCACTTCGGCCTGTGGCTGAAGATTTTCAATGTGAAGCCCAAGGTGGTGAGTGGCGAACACACCGAGTGTGGCGGCGCCATGGTGAGCAAGATGCCCAAGGTTGTTTGGCCAAAGGGCACTTTCAACGACTCCGTCAAGGAGTGGCAGCAGCAGTGGTTTTATATCACCGAACCGCGCGGCGAAAAATGGGCAGCAACTCCTGAGTTCAGATCCGGAGTTGCACTGCGGCTTACGTCCTGGCCCAAGAAGGGCCCGAACTGGTGCTCGTCTGATGAGCTGTCACTGCTCCAGACGCGTGTTTGGAGTATGGTCGACAAGGACGTAAAACTTGTTGACGTGGTCCAGGTGATGCTAGTTCGCCTGGTTCTCCCTTGCCAGCGTCGAGCCTGTACTTTGTGGGAATTCGACCCAACCGAGCACCAAACCCTCCGGGAGCTCTACGATTCCTCCCACAAGGATATCTAGAAGGTTCTCTTTAAGTCCAACAAATCATGGCCGGACTCTTCTGAGGATCGGGGGTATCAGTTATTCCACCCTGCAAGCCCGGTAAGTTATAGCCATGCCCGGTCCCTCCAGGCTTCAGCTGGCATATCATGAGGAGGACATTTTAACCGTGATTCATTGTGGCTTTAGGGATGGATAAAAAGGGTGGAGCAGATACAATGCCCGGCCCCATTGCCGGAGGAACCGGCCGGACCTCTTCTTACGAAGATGCTGGTCCTTGTGCCTTACAAGGCGCCAAGGAAGGAGGCCTCCAAGGAGGTCAAGAAGACCCGGAGGGGCCTCCATTGTCGTGGGGCTTCAGATGCCAAATCCGAAGGCTCCAGCGACGCTCCTTCTTCTGAAGATGAAGAGGAGGAGGTAGAGGAGGACGAGCCTCGCTCTGCAGGCGGGAAGAAGCGCGCGGCTTCCCCGTCCCTGGAGGCCGAATCGCCCAAGAGAGCGCGAGGTTCCCTTCCAGAGGCATCCACCCCGGCCGCCGATAATAGCCCGGAGTAGGACCCCGAGGCCCAGCCCCTGGGAAAATCGTAAGCAACCTAAACCTGAATACGCCTATGTATCCAGTGTCGTCTGGGCAAAATAGTTTTAACTGTCGCCGCATTTCATATAGCCCGGCGGGGTCTCCTGCCGGACAGTCCTCGTCAAAGGATTCGTTGAGCTCGAATGTTGTGGCGAGCGAGATGCCTCCGGGGACTTCTTTTCCGAAGTCTGGGCGCGACACCGAGGTGTCGTCTCAAAGATACTCATGGCCGGATACGGTTCTGGAGGCCTTTAAGGCTCCAGGATCGGGCGAGCGGCCGTCTGTTGGGGAACGTTGCGGAAAATAAAAAAAATTCTACAGTTTCACCAAGATTAATCTATGAGTTCATCTAGCAATGATAGACAGGAGTGCATCTACATACCCTTGTAGATCGAGCGGAAGCGTTCAAGGGAACGGGGTTGAGGGAGTCGTACTCGTCGTGATCCAAATCACCGAGATCCTAGCGCCGAACGGACGGCACCTCCGTGTTCAACACACGTACGGTCAGGGAGACATCTCCTCCTTCTTGATCCAGCAAAGGGGAAGGAGAGGTTAATGAAGATCCAGCAGCACAACGGCGTGGTAGTGGATGCAGCAGGGATCCCCGCAGGGCTTCCCCAAGCGTCTGCGGGAGGGAGAGGTGTAGCAAGGGGGAAGGGAGGCGCCAAGTGCAAGGGTGCGGCTGCCCTCCCTCCCCCTTCTATATATAGGGTCCCCAGGGGGGCGCCGGCCCTAGGAAATGGGATCTCCTAGGGGGGGCGGACAAGGGGGTGGCTTGCCTCCCAAGGCAAGTGGAGGCGCCCCCACCCCTAGGGTTCCCAACCCTAGGCGCAGGGGGCCCAAAGGGGGGCCCACCAGCCCACCAGGGGCTGGTTCCCCCCCACTTCAGCCTATGGGGCCCTCCGGGATGGGTGGCCCCACCCGGTGGACCCCCGGGACCCTTCCGGTGGTCCCGGTACAATACCGTGACCCCCAAAACTTTCTCGATAGTCGAAACTCGACTTCCCATATATAATTCTTTACCTCCGGACCATTCCGGAACTCCTCGCGATGTCCGGTATCTCATATGGGACTCCGAACAACTTTCGGTTTGCTGCATACTAATATCTCTACAACCCTAGCGTCACCGAACCTTAAGTGTGTAGACCCTACGGGTTCGGGAGACACGTAGACATGACCGAGACGGCTCTCCGGTCAATAACCAACAGCGGGATCTAGATACCCATGTTGGATCCCACATGCTCCTCGATGATCTCATCGGATCAACCACGATGTCGAGGATTCAGGCAATCCCGTATACAATTCCCTTTGTCAATCGGTATGTTACTTGCCCGAGATTCGATCGTCAGTATCCCAATACCTCGTTCAATCTCGTTACCGGCAAGTCACTTTACTCGTACCGTAATGCATGATCCCGTGACCAGACACTTGGTCACTTTGAGCTCATTATGATGATGCATTACCGAGTGGGCCTAGAGATACCTCTCTGTCATACGGAGTGACAAATCCCAGTCTCGATCCGTGTCAACCCAACAGACACTTTCGGAGATACCCGTAGTATACCTTTATAGTCACCCAGTTACGTTGTGACGTTTGGTACACCCAAAGCACTCCTACGGTATCCGGGAGTTACACGATCTCATGGTCTAAGGAAAAGATACTTGACATTGGAAAAGCTCTAGCAAACGAACTACACAATCTTGTGCTATGCTTAGGATTGGGTCCTGTCCATCACATCATTCTCCTAATGATGTGATCCTGTTATCAATGACATCCAATGTCCAGAGTTAGGAAACCATGACTATCTGTTGATCAACGGGCTAGTCAACTAGAGGCTCACTAGGGACATATTGTGGTCTATGTACTCACACATGTATTACGATTTCCGGATAACACAATTATAGCATGAATAAAAGACAATTATGATGAACAAGGAAATATAATAATAAACCTTTTATTATTGTCTCTAGGGCATATTTCCAATAGTCTCCCACTTGCACTAGAGTCAATAATATAGTTACATTGTGATGAATCGAACACCCATAGAGTTCTGGTGTTGATCATGTTTTGCTCGCGGAAGAGGTTTAGTCAACAGATCTGCGACATTCAGATCCATATGTACTTTGCAAATATCTATGTCTCCATCTTGAACATTTTCACGGATGGAGTTGAAACGACGCTTGATGTGCCTGGTCTTCTTGTGAAACCCGGGCTCCTTGGCAAGGGCAATAGCTCCAGTGTTCTCACAGAAGAGAGTGATCGACCCCGACGCATTGGGTATGACTCCTAGGTCGGTGATGAACTCCTTCATCCATATTGCTTCATGTGCTGCCTCCGAGGCTGCCATGTACTCCGCTTCACATGTAGATCCCGCCACGATGCTCTGCTTGCAACTGCACCAGCTTACTGCTCCACGATTCAACATATACACGTATCCAGTTTGTGACTTAGAGTCATCCGGATCTGTGTCAAAACTAGTGTCGACGTAACCCTTTACGACGAGCTCTTCGTCACCTCCATAGACGAGAAACATGTCCTTTGTCCTTTTCAGGTATTTCAGGATATTCTTGACCGCTGTCCAGTGTTCCTTGCCGGGATTACTTTGGTACCTTCCTACCAAACTTACGGCAAGGTTTACATCAGGTCCGGTACACAGCATGGCATACATAATAGATCCTATGGCTGAGGCATATGGGATGACACTCATCTCTTCTTTATCTTCTGCCGTGGTCGGGCATTGAGCCGAGCTCAATCTCACACCTTGCAATACAGGCAAGAACCCTTTCTTGGACTGATCCATATTGAACTTCTTCAATATCTTATCAAGTTATGTGCTTTGTGAGAGACCTATGAGGCGACTCGATCTATCCCTATAGATCTTGATGCCTAATATGTAAGCAGCTTCTCCAAGGTCCTTCATTGAAAAACACTTATTCAAGTAGGCCTTAATGCTGTCCAAAAGTTCTATATCATTTCGCATCAGAAGTATGTCATCTACATATAATATGAGAAATGCTACAAATCTCCCACTCACTTTCTTGTAAACGCAGGCTTCTCCATAAGTCTGCATAAACCCAAACGCTTTGATCATCTCATCAAAGCGAATGTTCCAACTCCGAGATGCTTGCACCAGCCCATAAATGGATCGCTGGAGCTTGCATACCTTGTTAGCATTCTTAGGGTCGACAAAACCTTCCGGTTTCATCATATAAAGATAGCCGTTAAGGAATACCATTTTGACGTCCATCTGCCATATCTCATAATCATAGTATGCGGCAATTGCTAACATGATTCAGACGGACTTCAGCTTCGCTATGGGAGATAAAGTCTCATCGTAGTCAACCCCTTGAACTTGCCGATAACCCTTAGCGACAAGTCAAGCTTTATAGATGGTAACATTACCATCCGCGTCCGTCTTCTTCTTAAAGATCCATTTGTTTTCTATCGCTCACCGATCATCGGGCAAGTCTGTCAAAGTCCATACTTTGTTTTCACACATGGATTCTATCTCAGATTGCATGGCTTCAAGCCATCTGTTGGAATCTGGGCCCGCCATCGCTTCTTCATAGTTCGAAGGTCAACATTGTCTAACAACATGATTTCCAGACAGGGTTGCCATACCACTCTGGCGTGGAACGTGTCCTTGTGGACCTACGAAGTTTAGTAGCAACTTGATCCGAAGTACCTTGATCATCATCATTAATTTCCTCTCCAGTCGGTGTAGGCACCACAGGAACATTTTCTTGAGCTGCACTACTTTCCGGTTCAAGAGGTAGTACTTCATCGAGTTCTACTTTCCTCCCACTTACTTCTTTCGAGAGAAACTCTTTTTCCAGAAAGGATCCGTTCTTGGCAACAAAGATCTTGCCTTCGGATCTAAGGTAGAAGGTATACCCAATGGTTTCCTTAGGGTATCCTATGAAGATGCATTTTTCCGACTTGGGTTCGAGCTTTTCAGGTTGAAGTTTCTTGACATAAGCATCGCATCCCCAAACTTTTAGAAACGACAGCTTAGGTTTCTTCCCAAACCATAATTCATACGGTGTCATCTCAACAGATTTAGACGGAGCCCTATTTAAAGTGAATGTAGCTGTCTCTAGAGCGTATCCCCAAAATGATAGCGATAAATCGATAAGAGACATCATAGATCGCACCATATCCAATAGAGTGCGATTACGACGTTCGGACACACCGTTATGCCGAGGTTCTCCAGGCGGCGTGAGTTGTGAAATGATTCCACATTTCCTTAAGTGCGTACCAAATTCGTGACTTAAATATTCTCCTCCACGATCTGATCGTAAGAACTTTATCTTTCCGTCACGTTGATTCTCTACCTCATTCTGAAATTCCTTGAACTTTTCAAAGGTCTAAGACTTGTGTTTCATCAAGTAGACATACCCATATCTACTTAAGTCATCAGTGAGAGTGAGAACATAACAATATCCTCCATGAGCCTCAATGCTCACTCGACCGCACACATCAGTATGTATGATTTCCAATAAGTTGGTTGCTCGCTCCATTGTTCCGGAGAAAGGAGTCTTGGTCATTTTTCCCATGAGGCATGGTTCGCATGTGTCAAATGATTCATAATCGAGAGACTCTAAAAGCCGATCAGCATGGAGCTTCTTCATGCGCTTGACACCAATGGGACCAAGGCGGCAGTGCCACAAGTATGTGGGACTATCGTTATCAACCTTACATATTTTGGTATTCACATTATGAATACGTGCACTAGTAGAAAAGGGGGCAATGGCCCAGGCCAGTTCAGCCCATTAGTCCCGATTCAATTCAGAACCGGGACCAATGGAGCTATTTGCCCCGGTTTGTCAGCCTAGGGGGCCGGCTGGGCCACGTGGGCCATTGGTCCCGGTTCGTCCAGACCTTTTGGTCCCGGTTGGTGGGATGAACCGGGACCAATGGTCCTGGCTCTTGGCCCACCACTATTGGTCCCGGTTGGTGGCATGAACCGGGACCAAAGGGTTACCTTTAGTCCCGGTTCATGCCACCAACCGGGACTAAAGGGTTGGCCCTTGTTGCACCCAGCTTTTAGTCCCACCTCGCCAACCGAAGGGCGCCCACACCTGTTTATAAGCCCGTCCCTCTCTGTGTTGTTGATCTCCTCTCAAAGTGAAAATAGATGCACCTATAGAGGAAATTGGACCTAAATTTATAAATAGAAATTGATTATGAATTTATGTTTAATTTTCTCTATAAGTGCATCTATGTTCACTAACAGAGAAGTTTTTATTTTTTGTGACCTAAAAGAAAAAAGAAATCACCAAAAAACTGTAAGTATTTATTTCTAAGTAGAACTGAAAAAATAATGGCACTAGTAAAGTTAATCACAAACTTCAAATTCACACAAATTTCAAAGAATTCAATTTAACTATTCACACAAATTTCAAAGAATTAAAAAATAAAGCAAAAAACCAAAAGAAAATAATTAATGCAGAAAACAAAACAAAAAAACTGGAAAAAACTAAAAATAGCAACAATAAGTATTTTATTGTAA
>NC_041385.1:58307262-58307942 GCF_002162155.2 Triticum dicoccoides
TAAAAGCAAAAAGAATTAAAAAATAAAGCAAAAAACAAAAGAAAAAAAATAATGTAGAAAACAAAACAAAAAAAAACTGGAAAAAAAATAAAAATAGCAACAATAAGTATTTTGTTGTAAGTAGAAACAAAATAAAATGAATAAAGCAACAAAGAAAACAAAAAAAGTGTTTTCAAATTTGAAAACTAATGGCACTAACAGAAAGTTTATAATTTTTCTAAAACTAAAAGCAAAAAGAATTAAAAAATAAAGAAAAAAACGAAAGAAAATAAATAATGCAGAAAACAAAACAAAAAACTGGAAAAAAGTGCCACCTACTGGGCCCCCACGGCCTGAATACGACTAGAAACCCTACCATGGGCCAGGATTCAGGCCCGCAGGAGGCCCAGTAGGCCCACAGGCACAGATTGCAGGGTTCGGCCTGAAAGCCTGCTTAAGAGAGGAGCTCGAGAGGGAAGGCGCACCGCACCTTATAAACAGGCGCGCCTCCCTCTCAACTAGCAAGGTGGGACTAAATATTAGGTTCGGGGCAGCACAGGCCTTTGGTCCCGGTTGGTGCTACGACCCGGGACTAATGCCCCCCTTTAGTCCCGGTTGGTGCCACCAACCGGGACCAAAGGCCGCCGCTTCCCGCCCTTTGGGCTGCTGAAAATTGGCCTTTGGTCCCGGTTGGTGGCACC
>NC_041385.1:58309058-58336830 GCF_002162155.2 Triticum dicoccoides
TTCAAAAAAAAACAAAAACCCCAGCCACAGAAATGCTGACGCGTGGATGCCTATTGGTCCCGGTTGGTGCCACCAACCGGGACCAAAGGCCCTCCTGCCTGGGCTCAGCGGACAGGCCACGTGGAGGCCCATCTGTCCCGGTTCTGGATTGAACCGGGACTAAAGGGTCAGGGCATTAGTACCGACCCTTTAGTCCCGGTTCATGAACCGGGACTAAAGGCCCTCACCAACCGGGACTGTAGGCCCTTTTTCTACTAGTGGTGTAACATTACGTTCAAGATTCACTAAGAATAAACCATTGACCAGCAGGGCATGACCATAAAACATATCTCTCATATAAATAGAACAACCATTATTCTCGGATTTAAATGAGTAGCCATCTCGCATTAAACGAGATCCAGATACAATGTTCATGCTCAAAGCTGGCACTAAATAACAATTATTGAGGTTTAAAACTAATCCCGTGGGTAAATGTGGAGGTAGCGTGCCGACGTCGATCACATCGACCTTGGAACCATTCCCGATGCGCATCGTCACCTCGTCCTTCGCCAGTCTCCGCTTATTCCGCACCTCCTGCTTTGAGTTACAAATATGAGCAACGGCACCGGTATCAAATACCCAGGAGCTACTACGAGCACTGGTAAGGTACACATCAATTACATGTATATCACATATACCTTTAGTGTTTCCGGCCTTCTTGTCCGCTAAGTATTTGAGGAAGTTCCACTTCCAGTGACCCTTCCCTTTGCAATAAAAGCACGCAGTCTCAGGCTTGGGTCCATTCTTTGACTTCTTCCCGGCAACTGTCTTACCGGGTGCGGCAACATCCTTGCCGTCCTTCTTGAAGTTCTTCTTACCCTTGCCTTTCTTGAACTTAGTGGTTTTATTGACCATCAACACTTGATGTTCCTTTTTGATTTCTACATCTGCTGACTTCAGCATTGAAAATACTTCAGAAAATACTTCAGCGACTGAAGGATTCTGTCAATGACCGCCTCGTCCGGCAGGTTAATGTCCAGCTGGGACAGGCGGTTGTGCAACCCAGACATTTTGAGTATGTGCTCACTGACAGAACTATTTTCCTCCATCTTACAACTATAGAACTTGTCGGAGACTTCATATCTCTCGACCCGGGCATGATCTTGGAAAACCATTTTCAGCTCCTCGAACATCTCATATGCTCCGTGTTGCTCAATACGCTTTTGGAGCCCCGGTTCTAAGCTGTAAAGCATGCCGCACTGAACAAGGGAGTAATCATCAGCACATGACTGCCAAGCGTTCATAACGTCTTGGTTCTTTGGGATGGGTGCTTCACCTAGCGGTCCTTCTAGGACATATGCTTTCTTGGCAGCTATGAGGATGATCCTCAGGTTCCGGACCCAGTCCGTATAGTTGCTGCCATCATCTTTCAGCTTGGTTTTCTCTAGGAACGCGTTGAAGTTCATGTTGACATGAGCGTTGGCCATATGATCTACAAGACATTTTGCAAAGATTTTAGACTAAGTTCATGATAATTAAGTTCATCTAATCAAATTATTTAATGAACTCCCACTCAGATTAGACATCCCTCTAGTCATCTAAGTGTTACATGATCTGAGTCGACTAGGCCGTGTCCGGTCATCACGTGAGACGGACTAGTCATCATCGGTGAACATCTCCATGTTGATCGTATCTTCCATACGACTCATGTTTGACCTTTCGGTCTCTGTGTTCCGAGGCCATGTATGTACATGCTAGGCTTGTCAAGTTATCCTAAGTGTTTTGCATGTGTAAATCTGTCTTACACCCATTGTATGTGAACGTTAGAATCTATCACACCCAATCATCACGTGGTGCTTCGAAACAACGAACTATTGCAACAGCGCACAGTTAGGGGGAACACTTTCTTGAAATTATTACGAGGGATCATCTTATTTACTACTCTAGTTCTAAGTAAACAAGATGCAAAAACATGATAAACATCACATGCAATCAAATAGTAGTGACATGATATGGCCAATATCATATAGCTCCTTTGATCTCCATCTTCGGGGCTCCATGATCATCTTCGTCACCGGCATGACACTATGATGTCCATCATCATGATCTCCATCATCGTGTCTCCATGAAGTTGCTCGCCAACTATTACTTCTACTACTATGGCTAACGGTTTAGCAATAAAGTAAAGTAATTACATGGCGTTAAATCATTGACACGCAGGTCATACAATAATTAAGACAACTCCTATGGCTCCTGCCAGTTGTCATACTCATCGACATGCAAGTCGTGATTCCTATTACAAGAACATGATCTCATACATCACAATATATCATTCATCATTCATCACAACTTTTGGCCATATCACATCACAAAGCAATTGCTGCAAAAACAAGTTAGACGTCCTCTAATTGTTGTTGCATCTTTTACGTGGCTGCAATAGGGTTCTAGCAAGAACGTTTTCTTACTTACGAAAAAGCCACAACGTGATTTGTCAACTTCTATTTATCCTTCATAAGGACCCTTTTCATCGAATCCGCTCCAACTAAAGTGGGAGAGACAGACACCCGCTAGCCACCTTATGCAACTAGTGCATGTCAGTCGGTGGAACCTGTCTCACATAAGCATACGTGTAAGGTCGGTCCGGGCCGCTTTATCCCACAATGCCGCTGAAGCAAAATAAGACTAGTAGTGGCAAGAAAGTTGACAACATCTACGCCCACAACAAATTTGTGTTTTACTCGTGCAAAGAGAACTACGCATAGACCTAACTCATGATGCCACTGTTGGGGAACGTTGCAGAAAATAAAAAAAATTCTACGGTTTCACCAAGATCAATCTATGAGTTCATCTAGCAACGAGAGAGAGGAGTGCATCTACATACCCTTGTAGATCGAGCGGAAGCGTTCAAGGGAACGGGATTGAGGGAGTCGTACTCATCGTGATCCAAATCACCGGAGATCCTAGCGCCGAACGGACGGCACCTCCGCATTCAACACACGTATGGTCAGGGAGACGTCTCCTCCTTCTTGATCCAGCAAGGGGGAAGGAGAGGTTGATGAAGATCCAGTAGCACGACGGCGTGGTGGTGGATGCAGTAGGGATCCCGGCAGGGCTTCGCCAAGCGTCTGCGGGAGGGAGGGGTGTAGCAAGGGGGAAGGGAGGCGCCAAGTGCAAGGGCGCGGCTGCCCTCCCTCCCCCCTCTATATATAGGGTCCCCAGGGGGGCGCCGGCCCTAGGAGATGGAATCTCCTAGGGGGGCGGCGGCCAAGGGGGGTGGCTTGCCCCCCAAGGCAAGTGGAGGCGCCCCCACCCCTAGGGTTCCCAACCATAGGCGCAGGGGGGGCAAAGGGGGGCACACCAGCCCACCAGGGGCTGGTTCCCCTCCCACTTCAGCCCATGGGGCCCTCCGGGATGGGTGGCCACACCCGGTGGACCCCCGGGACCCTTCCGGTGGTCCCGATACAATACCGGTGACCCCCGAAACTTTCCCGATGGCTGAAACTCGACTTCCCATATATAATTCTTTACCTCTGGACCATTCCGGAACTCCTCGTGACATCCGGGATCTCATCCGGGACTCCGAACAACTTTCAGTTTGCTGCATACTAATATCTCTACAACCCTAGCGTCACCGAACCTTAAGTGTGTAGACCCTATGGGTTCGGGAGACACGTAGACATGACCGAGATGGCTCTCCGGTCAATAACCAACAGCGGGATCTGGATACCCATGTTGGCTCCTACATGCTCCTCGATGATCTCATCGGATCAACCACGATGTCGAGGATTCAAGCAATCCCGTATACAATTCCCTTTGTCAATCGGTATGTTACTTGCCCGAGATTCGATCGTCAGTATCCCAATACCTTGTTCAATCTCATTACCTGCAAGTCACTTTACTCGTACCATAATGCATGATCCTGTGACCAGACACTTGGTCACTTTGAGCTCATTATGATGATGCATTACCGAGTGGGCCCAGAGATACCTCTCTGTCATACGGAGTGACAAATCCCAGTCTCGATCCGTGTCAACCCAACAGAAACTTTCGGAGATACCCGTAGTATACCTTTATAGTCACCCAGTTACGTTCTGACGTTTGGTACACCCAAAGCACTCCTACGGTATCCGAGAGTTACACGATCTCATGGTCTAAGGAAAAGATACTTGACATTGGAAAAGCTCTAGCAAACGAACTACATGATCTCGTGCTATGCTTAGGATTGGGTCTTGTCCATCACATCATTCTCCTAATGATGTGATCCCGTTATCAATGACATCCAATGTCCATAGTCAGGAAACCATGACTATCTGTTAATCAACGGGCTAGTCAACTAGAGGCTCACTAGGGACATATTGTGGTCTATGTATTCACACATGTATTACGATTTCCGGATAACACAATTATAGCATGAATAAAAGACAATTATCATGAACAAGGAAATATAGTAATAATCCTTTTATTATTGCCTCTAGGGCATATTTCCAACACCGTCCACCATGGAGGGAGGTTTGTGTACTCTGCTGGCAATCTCAGTCCATGCCGAGCTGCCGGGCGGTCTGTTGACAGCGTTAAAGAACGCGTCTGTCGTTGATGAACATCGGACCTTTATGGGTGCGGTGGTTGGAAGGATTCAGGCTGCCGAAAGCGGGATGAATATCTTGGCCTTATAAAGGCTTTTGAGGTATGGTTTCTAAGGAACCTTTGGAGGATTATCATGATATGAGGAGTAACCCCTGATACACTGTCCAGCGAAAGTAAGCCGGGCAGGGGATCACACCCTCTATTTGTAATGGGAACCTTTATTTAATGATGTATACACATTTGTTTGAAAACAGGCAGCTGCGGAGAGGACTGCCGCTCATGATGCGGAAGTGTCCGAACTAAAGCAGAGCCTGGGATGGGCCGAAGCAGAACTTGGCCGTGTGAAGAAGCAATTAGAAGAGAAACAGGGTATGTTAAACATTGTCTTGCATTGCGCACAAGTGAATAAGTGTGCTTATTGAAAAGTATTTGTGTTATGCGCCCTACGAGAGAGTGCCGAATATGAGGCACTGAAGAAGGCAGCGGCTGAGGCCCAAGAGAGGGCTGCCGCCGAACAGGCCTGCGGGAAAAATACGAGGCCAGGGTCGTCACGGCTGAGCGGGAGCTCCAGGATGCTGTGACGAAAAGCGAGAGCTTGGAGCAGAGTTTAGTAGGGAAAGAATCCGAACTCGCCCAAGCTCTCCAAGCCGCGGAAGATGCTCGGGAAGAAGCCCGAGGTGCTGTATGGGACATTCAAGAGGCCCAGAAAGTTGCGGCTGGTAAGGCATGTTGAATCTATGGCCATTATTGCATTATAGCACGGAGAACTCTAAGCGGCAAGCTGAATTCTTGTTTTTACAAGAGCGTTTGCGGATCTGCCTCGCAGCATATCAGATGCTGCCCAATTTTACCGGACCGAGGAGAGGGAGTCTGCGGGGAGGGACTTCTGGTCGCGGTATCTGGCGCCGAACTATCCGGTGCCTTTTATCGATCAGCTGAAGCAGCTGGTCGAACTGCGCCAGGCGGCCGAACTAGCCATGAAGAACTTGATTATCCGGTTGTGGCCTGCAGAAAGCAGTTACTTCGGACTCGTGAAACGGCTTGTGGGCGCCTGTCCTCGGCTTGATACTATCAAGCGATCAGTCTGTATAGAAGGTGCGCGAATGGCGCTTCCCATGCAAAAGTGCATTGGGGTAAGCTTGATGCGGAGAAGCTGATAACTGAGGGGCCACCAGAGGGTAAGGAGCATCGCAAGCCCGAACTGTATTATGAAGGTGTAATGAAGGGTGCCCGCCTGGCGGCGGATAAGTGCACCAAAGACGTTATATTTCCCTGAGGGCGTTTTTGACAACGTTTGTAATATGGGATAATGGCACTTTTTATTATATGTTACCTGTTTTGTTTGAACATATGTTCTTCCTTTGCGGCTGTTTATTGTATGTGAATTCTAAGAGTTGGCCAGTCGTCGGCTTCAGCCCCCACGTGAGAAGTACGGGGGTGTTCGGGGTGTTTCTGAACACTCTTTATCCCATGATTGGGTCCTTGTAAGGAGGTGTTTCTCACCACGAACTAGGCAATCGGACTATAGGGCTTTACTACTCTCACTTAGCCATAGGAATTCGAGTATGGTCGGTGCAGCCCTAGTGTTCGAAAGGCTGGACTAGGGGCTCTAGTGGCACCTGATCAGAAGACCGATCCGTCGCAATCTGCATTTTATAGTGGCGTTATGCGGAATAAATCTTTAAGGATTTTACGACCTCTCGAACAGCTGACCAGCTCTCGCCGCATCATGACAGTCGGTTTTCTGCTTTCTCTACTGAGGTGCTCGTCCGGCAGAACCGGGACACAATCGCAGTAGTTCTCCCAGTGCTACCTTAGCCGACGGAACGGAACGTAAGGTACCAAAACATGAGAGCCGGGCAAACCCAACAAATGACCCAAGACATGATTCGGAGCTGATGCATATAGTGCTATAAGTTCGGGGTGCCGAGCGACCGGGAAGGTGGTCAGACTTTATTGCCGTACTGTGGAGCCCCTGGCATAATCGGGCGTAACACAAAGCGTGGCTGCCGTTTTTATGGCAAAGAGGCGTCGATGATAAACGACGGCTGATGCATGTTTATTTAAGTCTACGCATTATAGTAATATGATATGTCTATGCATATGAATGCGATTTATGATTATGAAAAAGAGATGGTTTTTTGGCGGAACCTGTAATGGCCGGACTTGGAGGGGGTTGTGAGTGGATTGAAAGTAAATCCAAACTGCCTTCTACCTGCATGGTCCTCGCCTTGTGTGTCCGGGCTCACTCCACGCCGCCAAACCTGTTCTGCATAGAGGTTAGATTGTGAAGGTAAATGTGCGGAGGCCGCCGAACGCCCTCCTGTGGTTGGTCTAAGGGTTCTTTATCGGACTCTAGTGACCTCATCCGCTATGCCAGGAAGCAGCATGGACTCCTTAGCTGGTGTCTGGATAGTTGGCTGTCATATCAAAATATTAACAGGCATGCACAACTTGCTGCTCTGGCAGCAGTATGATTTACGCTTCTAAGGGCGGGGCTTGGCGCTGCACGCAGGCATGAGTATATCACCGGTGCTGGCCTGATGATTTGCCACGTAGAATCCAGCCGACATGGTTCATCCTGTTAGCATACAGTGTGATATCGTATGGGGGAATGCGCCGATGGCGCGACCTTATTTGGTTATCTAAACACAACCGTTAGGGCGGCTAGCCAGTGAATCTGGCCTTTGTGCCTGACACCTTGTAGAAGGTGTTATTTGTACATTCATACTCACGGGGGCTTTATGAGTTAAGGAGCCCCTCGACTGTTAGGTCTGGGGGTACGCAATTGAATTGTCGTGGTTTGTCTGGTGTGGGGCGATCGGCCGTACTGTTTGCACCCTGGAGAGACACCTCCCTTCATTGTTTCCGGCATACGACTGGTCGCTTTGTTTTGAAGATTTTGCATTCTCTATTAGTATGTTTAGCCGTTCCTTTGGGAGTACTGTGAATTTTGCACGGCTGATCAAGTTTGTGGCTTGGGCTGAATAGGCTTGAGTTGTTCTTTGTCCGTTGACCGGACTGGGATTTGCTGAACTTAATACCAGCTTCCCTGATTTGCCGTTTATGACCATTGCGCCGGGGCTTGAGGTTGCTTCTTCGTGTATCTTTCTTGCCTTCTTGGACCGTGGTGGTGTGCGGACGTCGGTTTGTATGCCTTTGGTTCTCCTGCTTAGGTTGAGGTAGCCGGGTGTGCCGCGTGTGTCCTGTATTAGGGCGGTCGAGTCCATACTTTTTGGTGGCCAGGATCTTGGTCCACCTATCCATTAGCAAATCTTGGTCGGCTTTAAGCTGCTCTTGCTTCCTTTGCAGATTCTTTGCCGTGGCTATGAGTCATCGCTGAAAGTGAACTTGTTCCACTGGGTGTTCAGGCACGCCGAATTCGTCATTGTCGAGGCTGACCTCGTCTTCGGAGGGGGGTGTATAGTTGTCCCTTTCCAAGTATCCCACCGTGGCCTGTCCGGCTTGCTTGAAGTTGGGCTGATCAGGACTGTATTTCTCTTCGGCACTAGCCGGATCATCTCCGGGGCCGGTATTGATGTGGCGGGGTTTGGGGTGGCGTTGGGGACGCCCATGTTTTGCTTTCCCTCCCGAGGGGTTGTCCTCCACTACCTCATCGCCATTGGTTTCATTCAGAGTGTCCACCATGTATATATCGTTTGAAGAGGTGGCTGTCCACCGCCCTATGAGCGGTGGCTCCTGTATGTCTCCTGCCTCGTCGTCCATACCGTCGATGTCTTCGAAGTCGAAGTCAAGCACGTCGGTTAAATCATCGATCGTGGCGACAAAGTGGGTGGTGGGTGGGCAGGGAATTCCTTCGTCGCCTGCTTCCCACTCAAGCCGGACATAGTTCGGCTCAGAGCCTCCTGATAAAGAGAGAGACTTTAATGAGTTCAACATGTCGCCAAAAGGCGAGTGCTGAAAGATGTCCACAATGGTAAACTCCATCACCGGAGCCCAACCTGGCTCGGCTGGCTCGAGAGTGTGCGGGCCAGGGCCAATAGCCGGATAAGAGTCCAGGGGCCCAGGGTTACAGGCCCCCACAGAGGTGAGACCTGTGTTCGGCTCCACCGCCGATGAGTGTGCAGCCTGCGGGGCGGGGTCCAGCCCTCCGTCCATAGGCAACGTAACCTGCCCTGGATGTGGATCCGAGGCAGCTTCGGGGATGATGTCCCGAGCATTGTCCGACAGCAGGTCCAGGCCATGCTCGTCGTGACTGTCCGGCGTTCTTGGCGCAGGCTCGAATCCGTCGAAGATCAAGTCTCCGCGGATATCTGCCGTGTAGCTCAAGTTTCCGAACCTGATCTGGTGGCCAGGGGCGAAGCTATCGATCTGCTCCAACTGGCCAAGCGAATTGGCCCGCAGTGCGAAGCCGCCGAACACAAAGATCTGTCCAGGGAGAAAAGTCTCACCCTGGACTGTGTTGTTGACGATTGAAGACGCCATCAAGACTTGAAGCGACGACACAGAGGAACTCTGGAAGCACCAATGTCAGTGTCAAAACCGGCGGATCTCGGGTAGGGGGTCCCGATCTGTGCGTCTTAGGCTGATGGTAACAGGAAGCAAGGGACACAATGTTTACCCAGGTTCGGGCCCTCTCGATGGAGGTAAAACCCTACTTCCTGCTTGATTAATATTGAATATATGAGTAGTACAAGAGTAGATCTACCACGAGATCGTAGAGGCTAAACCCTAAGAGCTAGCCTATGATGGTATGATTGTAAATGTGATCGGCCTTCTAAGGACCATCCTCTCCGGTTTATATAGACACCGGAGAGCTAGGGTTTACATGGAGTCAGTTACAAGGAAGGAAACATAATATCCGGATCGCCAAGCTTTCCTTCCACGCAAAGGAGAGTTCCATCCAGACACGAGTCGAAGTCTTGAGTCTTGTATCTTGACGCTTCTATAGTCCGGACGATGAATATAGTCCGGCTGTCCAGATACCCCCTTATCCAGGACTCCCTCAGTTGTCCTTGAATATTACCTTGGGGTGACTTGGGCATCCCCAAGCTTAGGCTCTTTCCACTCCTTATTCCATAGTCCATCGAATCTCTACTCAAAACTTGAAAACTTCAACCACACAAAACTCAAAACAAAACTCGCAAGCTCCGTTAGTATAAGAAAATAAATCACCACTTAGGTACTGTAATGAACTCATTCTAAATTCATATTGGTGTAATATCTACTGTATTCTAACTTCTCTATGGTTCATACCCTCCGATACTACTCATAGATTCATCAAAATAAGCAAACAACACATAGAAAACAGAATCTGTCAAAAAACAGAACAGTCTGTAGTAATCTGTATCAAACGTATACTTATGGAACTCAAACAATTCTGAAATAAATAGGTGGACCTGAGGAATTTGTCTATTAATCATCTTCAAAAAGAATCAACCTAAAAGCACTCTTCAGTAAAAAAAATGGCAGCTATTCTCGTGAGCGCTAAAGTTTCTGTTTTTTACAGCAAGATCATATAGACTTTACCCAAGTCTTTCCAAAGGTTCTACTTGGCACTTTATTGAAACAAAAGCTATAAAACATGATTACTACAGTAGCATAATAATGTGGACACACAAAAACAGTAAGGGTAAATATTGGGTTGTCTCCCAACAAGCGATTTTCTTTAATGCCTTTCTAGCTAGGCATGATGATGACAATGATGCTCACATAAAACATATGAATTGAAACATAAAGAGAGCATCATGAAGAATATGACTAGCACATTTAAGTATAACCCACTCCCTATGCATAGGGATTTTGTGAGCAAACAACTTATGGTAACAATAATCAACTAGCATAGGAAGGCAAAACAAGCATAACTTCAAAATTTTCACCACATAGAGAGGAAACTTGATATTATTGCAATTCCTACAAACATATATTCCTCCCTCATAATAATTTTCAGTAGCATCATGAATGAATTCAACAATATAACCAGCACCTAAAACATTCTTTTCATGATCTACAAGCATAGAAAATTTACTACTCTCCACATAAGAAAATTTATTCTCATCAATAGTAGTGGGGGCATCATAAGAGACTTGAACACTAAAAATTGTTTCCACATTAAAAGAGTAATGTTCAGAAAAAGGGTAATCATAATCATGACAAGATTTGTAAATGTAATCATCACTACTTTTTATAGAATAAGTTTCATCACAATAATCATCATAAGTAGCAACTTCGTTCTCATCATAATCGATTGAAACCTCTCCCAAGATAGTGGAATCACTAAATAAAGTTGACACTCTTCCAAATCCACTTTCATGTTCATCACAATAAAATTCAACATACTCCAAAATAGTGAGATCACTACTTTCTAAAGTTGACACTCTTCCAAACCCACTTTCATCAATATAATCATCATAGGTACAAGGCATGCTATCATCATAATAACTTTGCATATCAAAACTTGGGATGCTAAAAATATCATCTTCATTAAATGTAGGATCCCCAAGCTTGGGACAAACATTAATTTCAGCAAATATATTCTCAAATATTTCATACTCATCAAACATAGCTTCCCCAAGCTTGGACCCTTTCATATCATAAGCATAATCACTCTCATCATTGAAAATATGGATAGCACCAATAGTAAAGCAATTATCATCATCGCAATGAGTAGTAGGAGCAACATCATTTGGGAGGGATACCTTTTTACCTTTGTTGCTCCTTCTTTTCTTTTTCTTATTCACATTATGTGTGGGTTCAACCTTCCTCTTTGAGCTCCTTATTGATGAGATTGGTTGAATAGAAGGCTCCTCCTCGTTACCTGATTCATCATAAGAAACAATAGGAGGATATTGGGAAGTCTCTTCCCTTTCATTAGTATTCTCATCATCTTCTATTTGCTTTCTTTTCTTTAGGTAATTGGCAATATAAGGATTTTCAATGCAATTCACCGTACAATACAAATAAATCTTCTCTAGATCAATATCAAGGAATTTCTTAAGGGCAAAACCTAGAAGATCCTTAGTTAAACGTTTCAATTCTTCATACCCCAAAAGAAGACTAAGCTCTTTATAATGTGCAAGGGTAATCAAGTTATCACAATTTTTGGACATGATTAGATCATGAAACAATTTACATTGGAGATTTAAATGACCATGTTCATTGCAAAGTTCACAAGGGGCACGAAAAATATTGAATCTTTCAGCACAATCATCAAGGCTTTCTTGCAAACCTTTAGTTTTTAAATACGTATGCCTCTTGCAATATCTATTTTCTCTATTTCGTGTGTCCATGCAAATCCAATCTACTCCACAAAGATCAACATGCTTATAAGAGACATTTTCATCATAACTAGTGCAATCATCATTAGTACTATGGATATTCAAAGAGTTCATACGAACAACATTGCAATCATGCTCATCATTCAAAGATTTAGTATCAAGCATTTTAATGCACTCTTCCTCTAGCACTTGAGCACAATTTTCCTTTCCATCAAACTCATGAAAGATATTAAAAAGACGAAGCATATGAGACAAACTTAACTCCATTTTTTTGTAGTTTTCTTTTATAAACTAAACTAGTGGTAAAACAAGAAACAAAAAGATTCGATTGCAAGATCTAAAGATATAACTTCAAGCACTCACCTCCCCGGCAACGGCACCAGAAAAGAGCTTAGTTGACGGGTGTGAGTGCCGCTTACCTAGCCTCCCCGGCAACGGCGCCAGAAAAGAGCTTGATGTCTACTACACAACCTTCTTCTTGTAGACGTTGTTGGGCCTGCAAGTGCACAGGTTTGTAGGACAGTAGCAAATTTCCCTCAAGTGGATGACCTAAGGTTTATCAATCCGTAGGAGGCGTAGGATGAAGATGGTCTCTCTCAAACAACCCTGCAACCAAATAACAAAGAGTCTCTTGTGTCCCCAACACACCCAATACAATGGTAAATTGTATAGGTGCACTAGTTCGGTGAATAGATGGTGATACAAGTGCAATATGGATGGTAGATAAAGGTATTTGTAATCTGAAATTATAAAAACAGCAAGTTAACTAATGATAAAAGTGAGCGTAAACGGTATTGCAATGATAGGAAACAAGGCCTAAGGTTCATAGTTTCACTATGCAAGTTCTCTCAACAATAATAACATAGATAGATCATATAACAATCCCTCAACATGCAACAAAGAGTCACTCCAAAGCCACTAATAGCGGAGAACAAACGTAGAGATTATGGTAGGGTACGAAACCACCTCAAAGTTATTCTTTCGGATCGATCTATTCAAGAGTTTGTACTAGAATAACACCTTAAGACACAAATCAACCAAAAACCTAATGTCACCTAGATACTCCATTGTCACCTCAAGTATCCGTGGGCATGATTATACGATATGCATCACACAATCTCAGATTCATCCAACCAACACAAAGTACTTCAAAGAGTGCCCCAAAGTTTCTACCGGAGAGTCAAGAACGTGTGCCAACCCCTATGCATAGGTTCATGGGCGGAACCCGCAAGTTGGTCAGCAAAACATACATCAAGTGGCACATCATATCCCATTGTCACCACAAATAATCACGACAAGACATACATCAACTGTTCTCATAAAAGACTCAATCCGATAAGATAACTTCAAAGGGAAAACTCAATTCATCACAAGAGAGTAGAGGGGGAGAAACATCATAAGATCCAACTACAATAGCAAAGCTCGGGATACATCAAGAGAATGCCATAGAGGGAACACGAGAGAGAACATGAGAGAGAAAGAGATCAAACACATAGCTACTGGTACATACCCTCAGGCTCGAGGGTTAACTACTGCCTCCTTGTCATGGAGAGCGCCGAGATGATGAAGATGGCCACCGGTGATGGGATCCCCCTCCGGCAGGGTGCCGGAACAGGCTCCCAAGAGGTTTTTGGTGGCTATAGAGGCTTGCGGTGGCGGAACTCCCGATCTATCTTGATATTCGATGGTTTTAGGGTACGTAGGCTTATATAGGCGAAAGAAGTCGGTCGGGGGGTGCTCGAGGGGTCCACGAGACAGGGGGCGCGCCCAGTAGGGGGGCGCGCCCCTTATGTCCTGGGCTCCTCGAGTATCTTCTGACGTGGACTCCAAGTCTCCAGGATGATAATCTTCCAAAAAATCACGTTGCCGAAGGTTTCATTCTGTTTGGACTCTGTTTGATATTCCCATCCTTTGAAATACTGAAACAGGCAATAAAACAACAATATGGGTTGGGCCTCGGGTTAGTAGGTTAGTCCCAAAAGTAATATAAAAGTGTATAATAAAGCCCGTAATCATTCAAAACAGATAATAAAATAGCATGAATGCTTCATAAATTATAGATACGTTGGAGACGTATCATATACCTTTTGATCGAGGTCTTTACCATTTTCATCAGTGCATAGATGGCCATTTGCGGGCATTGGAATTTTAACCCCTTTGCAATCTTGCATGCCGGATTTCTCAATACATCTTTGAGGTATTTCTCCTGAGATATGAATATACCATTGCGCTGTTAACGAATTTGAAGACCTAAAAAGAATTTCAATTCTCCCATGATAGACATTTGATATTCTTCACTCATCATATAGGCAAATTCATCACTATAATGTTGGTCAGTACAGCCAAAAATGATATCATCAACATAAATTTGGCACACAAACAGTTCACCATCATAAGATTTAGTGAAAAGAGTTGGGTCGAGTGAACCGGGTTCGAAGCCTTTCTTCATGAGGAATTCCTTCAAAGTATCATACCACGCCCGAGGGGCCTGCTTGAGGCCATACAGGGCCTTATTGAGTCTGAAGACTTTGTCAGGATGCTTTGGATCTTCAAAACCTGGGGGTTGAGCAACATATACTTCTTCCTCAAGCTTACCATTGAGGAATGCACTTTTCACATCCATTTATTGTAAGATAATATCATGATGGTTAGCATGAGCAAGTAATATGTGAATAGCCTCAAGTCTAGCAACAGGTGCAAAAGTTTCATCGAAATCAATTCCTTCAACCTGTGTGTAGCCTTGAGCTACAAGCCATGCCTTATTCCTCACCACAAGGCCATTTTCATCTTGCTTGTTGTGGTAGATCCACTTTGTGCCAATGATGTTGTGCTTGCGAGGATCTGGACGATTGACCAGTTCCGAGACGTTGTTGAGCTCAAACTGATGTAATTCTTCTTGCATAGCTTGAATCCACTCAGGCTCCAGAAATGCTTCATCTACCTTAGTGGGCTCTGTGATAAAGACAAAAGCAAAGTGCCCACAAAAGTTAGATAAATGTGAAGCTTTTGAGCGTGTGAGAGGACCTAGTGCTTCAATGTCATCGATGATCTTCTCGACTTGCACTTCGTTTGCAACGCGAGGATGAGCGGGTTGTCTTCGAGGAATTTGATCCGCATTTTCTTCAGGAGCATTTTCCTCAGCACCATTTTCTTTAGGTGCGCCAGCTCGACGTTCTTCACGTTCTGGAATGAATTCTTCAGCAGATTCTTTGGTAGGAATGACATCCTCAGTAGCCTTGAACTTGATAGATTCCTCAGGTGCTGGTTCATCTAACACAGAAGGTAGGTGCTCTCTTTGCGAGCCATTAGTTTCATCAAACCGCACATCTATAGTTTCAACAACCTTGTGGAGAATGTTGTTGAAGACTTTGTAGGTGTGCGAGTCCTTTCTGTAACCAAGCATAAAACCCTCATGTGCTTTCGGTGCAAATTTAGAATTGTGATGAGGATCTCTAATCCAACATTTAGCACCGAAGACTTTGAAGTAACTCACATTGGGTTTCTTGTCAGTGAGGAGTTCATAAGCAGTCTCCTTGAAGAATTTGTGAAGATATACTCTGTTGATGATGTGGCACGCAGTATCAATTGCCTCAATCCAAAAACAACGAGGCGTCTTGTATTCATCAAGCATAGTGCAAGCCATCTCAACAAGATTTCTATTCTTGCGCTCTGCGAC
This sequence comes from Triticum dicoccoides, assembly GCF_002162155.2. NCBI lineage: Eukaryota > Viridiplantae > Streptophyta > Magnoliopsida > Poales > Poaceae > Triticum > Triticum dicoccoides. The sequence goes on from NC_041385.1 coordinate 58,324,536, forward strand.
GCCATTCTGTTGAGGAGTATAAGGAGCAGATAACTCATGAGTAATACCAAGTTCATCAAGATAGTCATCAAGACCAGAATTCTTGAACTCAGTCCCATTGTCACTTCTGATGTGCTTGATCTTCACACCAAAGTTGGTTGAAGCCCTCGAGGAAAATCGTTTGAAGACTTCCTACACCTCATGTTTGTAAGTGACAATGTGCACCCATGTGTAACGAGAATAATCATCAACAATAACAAAGCCATATAGAGATGGATCATTTGTAATAGCGGAATAATGATTAGGACCAAAGAGATCCATGTGAAGCAATTCAAATGGTTGAGAGGTAGTCATGATGGTCTTCGCTGGATGCTTGGCCTTTGTCATCTTTCCAGCTTCACAAGCTCCGCATAAGTGATCCTTGAGGAATTTGACATTCTCAATGCCAATGACATGCTTCTTCTTCGCAAGCGCGTGCAAATTCCTCATGCCAGCATGACTAAGTCGTTGATGCCATAGCCAGCCTTCTGAAGCTTTTGCAAGTAGGCATACGGTCGGTTGTGGTCCTGTAGAGAAATCAACAATATACAAGTCTCCTCTCCTAAAGCCTTTGAAGACTTTGGAATTGTCAGCTTCCAAGATCACAACACAACGATATTTGCCAAAGACAGCAACCATATCGAGATCACAAAGCATTGATACAGACATGAGGTTGTATCCTAAGGACTCGATAAGCATGACTTTGTCCATGTGTCGATCCTTTGAGATCGCAACCTTACCTAGACCCAATACCTGACTTTTGCCTTCGTCAGCGAAGATGATATGCTTCGGATGAAATAGTGATAAGGGAGCATCCATCAATAGATTCTTGTCACCAGTCAGGTGATTCGTACATCCACTATCGAGGACCCACTCATTGGCTTTGGGTTGATGATCCTACAGATGAATTAGTGCAACTTATGAACTCATATACTTCATCAGTGAAGAATATGACATCAATATCATCAGATCAATTTCATCAAGCAGAAGAACCGATAAAACAGTATGAGGACGTGAGAAATGAAGATTCATTTCTTCATGATTAGCCCGCGTCCTTTCAGGCAATGTTCAGGTCTCCAGCAAATTCTTCAGACATTTTGAGCACATCTGGAGACCTAACCCTGCATAAGAGATTAGTTCTTTTTCTTCACCACCCACATCTGAAGGGGTGGCAAAGAATTCATCACTCTGCGAGCACCATATGAGAAAGGTGGCATAGAAGCCAGTCCACTTCGTTTCACATAAGAGGGGTTAGGATAAACATATGAATAAGCAGAGAAATTCTTCGAGGACTTATGAACATAATGGTTAGAAGAATAATGCTCATATTCATAGCCCTGAGCCTTTACCTGCGACACAGAGGGGTTAGCACGATGATAATCATATGAGGACTTTGATCCTTTTGAGGAATTTGATCCACGTAAGGAATTTTGTCCGTATGATCCATATGAAGAATTTGATCTCGAGTTCCTATTCTTCACAGGTGGTGTCATGAGGACATTCACCTGAAGACTTTCAAGGCAACTTTTGGGAACCCAGATTTTCTTCATAGGGGAACCGTTCCTGCAGTTAGTGCCAACATATCTAGCAAATACTTCACCATTCTGATTCTTGAACAGTTTATAGTTGGAGTCAAATGACTCATCAGAAAAATGAGGAGATTCACATGTAAAGCCAGATAAATTGGATGGATCAATTGGAGGTCCCTTTGCTGTAACCCAGGAGGTTTTGGGGTACTTCTCAGGCTTCCAATATGTTCCATCAGCATTGAGTTTCCTCTCAAAGGCAATACCCTCTTTCCTAGGGTTACTGTTGAGAATCTGTTTTTAAGCACATCACAAAGAGTCTGATGCCCTTTGAGGCTTTTGTACATGCCTGTCATGGACAATTCCTTCAGCCCTGCATCATCAATGATACTAGCAATGTCCTCAGATGAGGAATTAGTGATAGCAGAGACAGGTGACGAATTTGTAGCATTAGAAGCATTTGAACATTCATGTGAAGAATTAGTAGATTCACGTTCAATGCATTTCAGACATGGAGGAACAAATTCTTCCTGAGTAGCGCTGATTTGTTGAGAAGTAATGAATCGCGCTCCTTCTGAAGATCTTCATAACTCACCCTTAGCTTCTCAAGATCTTGCTTTCTTTGAAGAAATTCATAAGAAAGCTTCTCGTGATCAGATAAGAGAGTGTTATGATGACCTTGAAGGTTGTCAAACTTGGACTAAAGTCTCTGAAGATTTTCAGTCAAGGTTTTAGTGCGATCCATTTCTTCACCCAACATATCATCACTTTTATCTAGCATGTTTTGAACCTTTTCAAAAGCCTTTTTTTGTTTCACAGCAATCTTAGCAAGTTTAGAGTAGTTGGGCTTGAGGTTTTCATCAGATTCATCCTCACTAGATTCAGAGGAGGCGTATTTAGTTACCTTGGCACCCTTTGCCATGAAGCAATAGGTGGGAGCATAGTCATCATTGCCTTCATCAGCCTTGTTGGTGATGCCATTTTCTTCAGAGTTGAAGATAGACTTGCTGACGAATGCAGTAGCGAGAGCTAGGCTCGCCACACCAGACTCGGACTCCTCAGATGCCTCCTCATCCTCATGTTCCTCAGATTCAGTCTCAGAGTCCATTTCCTTGCCAATGAATGTCCGAGCCTTCTTGGAGCTGCTCTTCTTGTGAGATGAAGACTTCGGGGATTTTGATGATGAAGACTTTGAAGATTTCTTCTTCTTCTTTGCATCATCAGAACTATAATCCTTGTATTTCTTCTTCTTTGATTCCTTATCCCATTGAGGACAATCTTGAATTTAGTGATCAGGTTTCTTGCATTTGTGGCATAGCCTCTTCTTGTAGTCACTGAATGAGGAATCATTACTCCTTGAGGATTCTCCAAAGCGACCATGTGTTGAGAACTTCTGAAATTTCTTCACGAGCAGTGCTAGTTCCTGGCTCAGTTCTTCAGGATCACCAAGGCTGCTAGCAGAGTCTTCATCTTCAGACTCAGAGACAACCTTGGCCTTCAGAGCACGTGATCTTCCATAGCTCGAACCATAGAGATATCTCTTCTCAGCAAGCTGGAACTCATGAGTGTTTAGCCTCTCGAGGATATCAGCGGGATCAAGTGACTTGTAATCAGCACATTCTTGAATCATCAGTGCCAGAGTATCAAATGAAGAATCGAGCGATCTCAGCAATTTCTTCACCACCTCATGGTCGGTGATGTCAGTGGCGCCAAGCGCTTGAAGCTCATTTGAGATGTCAGTGAGGCAATCGAAGGTTTGCTGAACATTTTCATTGTCGAGTCTTTTGAAGCGGTTGAAGAGATTGCGAAGAACGTCAACACGAGAGTCACGTTGAGTTGAGACTCCTTCATTCACTTTGGACAGCCTGTCCCACATAAGCTTAGCAGTTTCCAAAGCACTCACTCTTCCATACTGCCCTTTGCTCAGATGGCCACATATGATATTCTTCGCTTGAGAATCGAGTTGCTTGAATCTCTTTACATCAGTAGCATTCAGAGAAAGTGTGACTGAGGGAACACCATTTTCCACAACATACCAGAGATCGTTATCAATTGCCTCAAGATGCATTCGCATCTTACTCTTCTAGTAGGGGTAGTCCGTTCCATCGAAGGTAAGACACCCAGCAGAGACCTTGATCATACCTGCGGTTGACATAACTAAAACTCCAGACAGTTAAACCAAAATCACACAGAACAAGGGAGTACCTCGCTCTGATACCAATTGAAAGTGCGTTATATCGACTAGAGGGGGGATGAATAGACGATTTTTATGAATTCTTCATTGAGGAATTTGCTGGTGAGGAAATTCCTAAATGAAGTACTACTTGCAGCGGAATAAGTACTCAAAAGTAAACATAGCAGAGCACTAGCATAGTCATCATGATGAAATGAAGACAAGAACAGAGTACAGAAAGCGTAAGCACAGGATAACACAAGATGAAGACGAACAAACTGAAGAAATTGAACTGAGGAAATTGAGAAAGTCTTCAGTCAAAGTCTTCAAACAGATATGAACAAGCACACAGCAACAGAAATTAGGAAATGAAAGAGTTGAGTAAATAGAACCAGTAAGCTTGGTGAAGACAATGATTTGGTAGACCAGTTCCAACTATTGTCTCAGTTGTACATCTGGTTGGAGCGGCTAGGTATTTAAACCAAAGGACACACAGTCCCGGACACACAGTCCTCACCGTATTCTCTTTGAGCTAAAGTCACACAAACCTCGCCCAATCACTCGTGGTATGTATTCAAGTGACTTCCAAACCTTCACAAACTCGGTCACTCGGCGATCCACAATTCCTCTTGGATGCTCTAGACCTTGACGCCTAACCGTCTGGAAGAAGCACAGTCTTCAAAGATAACAAGCGTCGGATCCATGCAGCATCAATCTCTTCAGTGATGCTCAATCACTTTGGGTTTGAAGGTGTTTGGGTTTGGGTTTTCCTCACTTGATGATTTTCGCTCAAAGTCCTCGGAGGATGGGATGCTCTTAAATGACAAGTGTCAGTTTCTCTCGGAGCAGCCAACCAGCTAGTGGTTGTAGGGGGCGGCTATTTATAGCCTAGGGAGCAGCCCGACATGATAAGACATAAATGCCCTTCAATGATATGACCGTTAGGTGGGTAGATATTTTGGGACAGCTGGCGCGTAGCACAATAACGGTCGGAATTTTGACTCTCAAATTCCTCAGGGCTATCATGTTCCTCACTGTGTAGGCAATCTGCACTGGCGAATTCCTAACTCCTCAGTCAGAACAAATTCCCCAGCAACCAGAAGAACTTCGTCTCTGTTACCGAAGAAATTTACTGAACTGTATGAGATTTCTAATGGCTTCACTCGAAGGGATTGGTAGGTGTAGGATTTTGAGTTGAGCATCACATGGAAATTTTTCCTTAGTATTTCTTCGACCTCCTTTAATAGTACGGTGTTTCTTATGAATCAAGAAAGAGAAAATGAAACTATAAAAACAAAAGTCTTCACGCTTCATGTTCCTCGAATGATTGTCAAGTCTTCAAGGTCACACCAATTTCTTCACTTTCAAAGTCTTTAGAAATCCAAAGTCTTCAATTGAAGAACTTCATTTTTAGGGGTCGACTTTCTCTGTAAATATCAAACTCCTCATAGACTTATAGACCTGTGTACACTCACAAATGCATCAGTCCCTTAACCTATAAGTCTTCAATACACCAAAGCACTAAGGGGCACTAGATGCACTTACAGCATGCAGAGCAGGGGGCGCGGAGGGCATTGGCGGTGGGGAAGACGGCGAGGCAGAGCTAGCAGCCGCGGGCTTGGAAGGCGGTGGCGCAGGCGGGCTTGGAGGGCAGGGAGGCGCCGAAGCCGAGGTGGTCGCGGAGGACGTCGAGGGAGCGGCAGTGCTTGCCGCAGACGCCGCAGCGGGGCTCATGGTGGGAGTGGTGCGACGACCGCATGTGCTCCACCAGGTGCTCCGTCCGGTTGAACTGGCGGTAGCACGCCGCGCACATGTGACGGCTACACACCCAAGAACCCCTCGTCAGCAAGAAGAAAACTTATATATTTTGCCGTACGTGTGATCGTGCAATGTGGCACACGTAGTCATGTACGTACGTGCAAGGACGTACAATGTAATCTCAACTTTTTTTTATTTTTTAATTTTTTTGGCTGTGTGCATCCGTAATGTCCTTAGGACATTTCATTGTTGCAGAGGCTGGGTGTAATTGATATCTTTGCGATATTAATATATTTCCTTTGTTGAAAAAATGTAATCTCAACTTGCCATGTCATAGAAACACACAAAATATGCTAAAATTTGGTGGAATGATCTGACAAATTAACGATTGCATGCACTGAAAAAATGGCCAAGCATGGTAGGGGAGAAGATAGAGCAGTGGGCACTGTACCGATAGTTGGTCAAGAAAATCTGAAAGTTTACATCATCAACTATTATAAGCAGTTGTTTGGACCTCCGGAACAGAATTTTGTATCCTTAGATGAGTCAAGGGTTGAGGATGTTTCTCAACTTGAGACGGACGAGAATGAGATTTTGACTGCCCCTTTTACGGAGAAAGTGTTTGAGCCCATCGCACAAATGAAAAATCATAAGGCTCCAGGTCCGGATGGGTTTCCGGCGGAGTTTTATAAAAAATGTTGGCACTTTATTAAGGGGGACCTGATTTCGATGTTCCATGAGCTTTTTGCTGGACAACTTCAATTGTTTAAGCTGAATTTTGGAACGATAACTCTACTTCCTAAGAAGACAGAGGCCATTCGCATTGAGCAGTTCAGGCCTATATGTCTTCTTAATGTTAGTTTCAAAATCTTCATCAAGGTTGGGACGAACAGACTTACGCAGATTGCGCATTTTGTGGTGCAACCGTCCCAGACTGCTTTCATGCCAGATAGAAATATCCTTGAAGGGGTTGTCGTCTTGAATGAAAGGCTCCATGAGATTCACTCAAAAAAACTAGATGGCGTTGTTTTTAAAGTGGATTTTGAAAAAGCGTACGATAAAGTTAAATGGCCTTTCCTTCAACAGGCTTTGTGTATGAAAGGATTTGATCCGGCTTGGAGAAACCAGATTGAATCCTTTACGCAAAAAGGGAGTGTATGGATTAAAGTGAATGATGACATAGGTCACTACTTCCAGACAAACAAATGGTTAAGGCAAGGGGATCCAATGTCACCGATCCTATTCAACATAGTGGTAGATATGCTAACCATTTTAATAGGACGGGCTAAGGATGTGGGGCAGGTAGGTGGCCTTGTTTCGCATTTAGTTGATGGAGGTATCTCCATCCTTCAGTATGCTGATGATACAATCATCTTCATGGAGCACGACTTGGTGAAAGCGAGAAACATGAAGATCGTGTTATGCTTATTTGAACAATTGGCCGGGTTAAAAATTAACTTCCACAAGAGCGAATTGTTCTGTTTTGGAAGAGCTAATGATGACCAGGAGGCTTATAAACAATTGTTCGGATGTGAATTGGGAACGCTACCATTCACGTATTTAGGTATATCCATTCATCATCGTAAGCTGACTAACAGAGAGTGGAAATGCATTGAGGATCGCTTTGAGAAGAAACTGAGCTGTTGAAAAGGGAAGCTCATGTCATATGGAAGGCGATTAATTTTGATTAATTCTGTCCTCACAAGTATGCCTATGTTTCTTCTATCCTTTTTCGAGGTCCCGGTGGGAGTCAAGAAGGGGCTAGATTTCTATCGATCACGATTCTTTTGGCAGAGTGATGAGCTTAAACGAAAGTATAGGCTTGCTAAATGGGATATCATCTGTAGGCCGAAGGACCAAGGGGGTCTAGGTATTGAAAATCTGGAAGTCAAAAACAGATGCCTCCTTAGCAAGTGGCTGTTCAAACTTTCCTCCGAGACGGAGGCCACTTGGGCTCAGATATTGCGAAATAAGTATCTTCATCCTAAAACCTTGTCCCATGTGACAGTGAGGCCGACTGACTCACCATTTTGGAAAGTCTTGATGAGAGTCAAACCACTCTTTTTCAATAGGACAAGGTTCTTAGTCGGAAATGGAGCTGCTACGAGGTTCTGGGAGGATACGTGGCTTGGGGAGATTCCCCTTGCACTTCAATATCCTACTTTGTATAACGTTGTTCAACGTAGAGAAGCCTATGTTGCAACCATTTTACAATCCACTCCCCTCAATATACGTTTTTGGAGGACGCTAGTGGGAAATCATTCGGAGGCCTGGCTTCATCTTGTGAGACATTGATGGATGTCCAGTTGTCTCAGTAGTCAGATCAGTTGTGTTGGAAACTAACTAAGAATGGCGTGTCAGTTGTGTTGCAAACTAACTAAGAACGGCGTGTTCTCGGTCAAATCCATGTATCTGGATGTTATTAATTCTAGCGTGATTCCTTCCTCGAAGCACGTTTGGAAAGTGAAGGTACCTTTGAGAATCAAAGTGTTTATGTGGTTTGTGCATGAACAAGTTATTTTGACTAAGGATAATCTGGCAAAACGTAACTGGGTGGGTTCTGCAAGATGTAGTTTTTGTGACCATAACGAAACTATCAAACACCTCTTTCTTGATTGTCCGCTGGCCAAGATTCTGTGGCGGTCGATTCATATTACTTTTAATATTAATTCGCCCACTTCTATCAACACGTTATTTGGGACGTGGCTCGATGGGATTGATTCGGATACAGCGAGGCACATTCGTGTAGGCGTGTGTGCTTTATTATGGGCAGTCTGAAACTGCAGAAATGATTTGGTTTTTAACAGAACAACGAACATTCACTTTTTGCAGGTTATCTTCAGGGCCACTGCGTTGATTCGTATGTGGTCGCCACTCACTCCGACGGAGGCCATGGAGCGTTTGGTTACTGCGTCTATCCGATGGGAGATAGTAGCTCGGGATATTTTTAACCGGTTTGGATGGCGGCCATGTAATAGGATAGACATGTAGTGCTCCTATTTTTATTTGCCAGCCAATTGTGGCTTTGTCTTTTTGTTTAGCTCTTGTGAGCATTTGTGTACTTCCTATTACGAGACTTGGAGACTATTGCTGGATATTTTTATTAATAAGATGAGCCGTATGCATCTTTTTGATGCAGAGGCTGGGTAGACCCCCTTTTCGGAAAAAAATCTGAAGAGTTGTCCATGGTCGGCAGTGAGTGAGTCACCTAAGCAAGTGCAGAGACGCGGCAAACCGTAGTCGTTGTGCTTGTCTGGTTGGTTGATTGGGCTGTAAGACACGGACGTCTATTTATGTAGCTGCAAAACAGTTGGCATTCGGTTCCTGACAGCGTCGCCAACGGCTACGGACCTAGATAGTGCACCATATCATGAGCGAGAGCGACAAAAAACATGTTATCAACTTTCTTTTTTGCAGCATCAGACACCATATCATGATGCAAAGGCGGCAGCAGCATATTCATGGTTCAGGATACTAGCTAGCTAGCTACTATGCTCAGAGATAGTAGAAGAAAGAACATAGACACCAGAATATCCTCAACATACACCCGTCGGTTGCTTTTTGCAGAAAGAAAAAGAGATGATGAGAATAGATACTCTGGTCAAAATATCCGGTTTGAAAAGGCAAGAACAGCCAACCCAATCCCGGCAGATCGATGCCGCGGACGAAAAGATTGGATTGGGATTCCGGCCGGAGGTCGACCGAGGTGCACACACGCCGGCACGTAGGTAGCCGCTGCGGCGTCGAGCGGACGACGATCAACGTCGTCTTATATTGGCTCCGTCTTTTGGCGGCGGCAAAGAGCCGCGCAGAGCTCCGGGTGACGGGATCTGCATGGATATCCAAGAAACATACCCTCTCCGGCTAGCTGAGCTTTTGCGATGTGAGTGAGATACCCTCATCTCATTCTCCTGGTCCTGGTTCTGGGCGTCTGTTTTGCTGCCTCTATGGCTGAAAATCAATGTTGAATGGATTCCCAAAGGTTTCTGCCTAGCACAACAAACGGTATATTGGATGGATCTCACAAAAGCTAAGTTTGGCATATCATGACACGACGACGACGACAACAACAACAACAACAAAATTTAGCATTGGCCTATGCATACCAGTGTACGATGGAGAAACTAGCACATCTTCGGCACCCGATCCCTGGAATTATTATTGATCCCATAATCGAACCACAGTTTTACAGTCTAGCACAACAACTAGTAACTGAGCTTTAGGCTATGCTAGGCAGTAGAAAGAACCCCCTTACTGGTAAGTGGATTGTTGTTTGTCAAACATTAGTCTAGGTGGTTAATTAGGATACTAAACATTGGAATGAGACCCGGGTTCAAGTCCCGGCGACGGAAATATCCTTTTTTTAATTTGCTGTATATTTGGCCACTAAAGATGAATAACAAATGGACATTTTATTTGTTAAATACACGGCCGAAATTAGAACAAACATCACGATGCTAATTTTATTTTTTTCCGGCGGCCATTCAACTATGAATGAAATAACAATGTTGCGCTGCACCAACAAAAATATGATATCAAAAATTAAACAATCAAATTAAAGCAGAAGAAATTGACAACTTATAGCTGCACGTGACATCTGGGTGGAGAAACACCAGCGCAATCACCCACTCCTATCTCCCATCCCTACTTGATAGGGAGTGCGCCTTGGCACACATTGCCTGGTCCTTCCCGTTGGTCCAGCGTGCCAAATACGATGCTTAATAGCTCAGTAAATCATCACATAGATCCTTGATTGCAAGTCATGTATTTGAATATAATTAAGCTTACCAAACACAAACTTGTGTAAGAAATCTGAATAGGGCTATCAGGCTAAGTTTATTGATATGTTATTTTATCACAGAACATAAAGAACCTGAATAGGGCTATTAGGCTAAGTTAATTGATACATCAATTGAACTCTTCCTCAAAATAATGTATGAAGTTAATAACATGCGCATCATCCAAGCTATCTATTTTCCAGATTGTTTGGGATATTTTGTTAGCAAAAAGTATGTGAATAATGCAGAAAAGGGTATGATATGTCAATGAAGAGCATATCAGCACATTGAGGAAGAAAAGAACGATTCTCGGTTCATGTATAGATCAGGTATGAGCCATGAACGTGGGGCACCACACATGTGTAAGATACAAAAATGAATGGAACAGTTAATTTCTTATCAGCTTTCTACGGACGTAAGCTTGATCAAATTTTCAATGAGTCTAATATGTCATATAAATATGTACGATGATTTATATGCAGACAAAGGATGGCACTGAAGATTTTATCCAAATTTTGAAGTTTTGATACAACGGCATAAACCCAATGTAAGTAGCTTCAGCAAGGTTGTATGCTCGAGGTGAACACCTTTTAAGAGTTGATGGGTAAGAGAGACCACAGTTTTGGAGACCCGAAGAAGTTTAGACAACATAATCCTCAATCCAATTTCATTGTGGGTCACTGATGGCTTCATACGTATATAATAGTAGTTTCAGGAGAAAGTTACAACAGAAAATAAAGATATGGTAAAAAAATGCTCAAAGGTTTGGGCAAAGATACGATAATACAAATACATGATCTGTAAACTTCAGAACCATATAGCAAATGGACATGTTTCAGAAAAACGACCAAGGTTCCCTAATCATGGTAACATGAGCTGCTATTGTTTTGTCAGGGACTAATGGCTGTATACAACTTCCACAAGAAGAATCCCATATGTGACAACCTACCTTTGGTGACAAAGCTATAAACTATCTAATGAGCCAAAATGAAGCTTTGAACAATATGTATAACATTTTTTCCTACTACAATGTGATGTAGCTTTGAAACTGTAGATACCCTCCATCTAAGGCTTCCCCAACAATAAAGCAATACTTTATACCTATAAATCCATGAATGAAGAAACAAACAATAGGCCAACGGACACATCTTCGACCAGCCAAGGTAAAGCGCGCACAACTGTAGGCAACAACACAGAGGTCTGCAAATCAGTAGCGGCCGGGAAGCATAAAAACAGATAAAGGAAGAGCAAAGGTGGAAACCGACCAGAAGAAGGAAAAGAAAAACATAAAATGTTAAAACGAAACATAGAGCAGTAATGCAACCCAAAAGACAGCAAGAAGCTTTAAAACGAAACATAGAGCAGCATGAGCACAAATCATAGAAAAATTGGGTCATCTTAAGATTAAGAACCAGCTGTGCTTTCTCAGTTCAGATCAAAAAGAAAGAACCACTATTATTGATTAGTTATTTCTAATTAGGGAAAACACCAAACCACCTGCTGACGCAATGCCGTCTCCGCCTCCTGTCAATGCCACTTCGTCGTCACTGAAGGCCGCTGACGTCGGGCCGTCCCTGACTCCTGCCGGCTCCCCTCGTCCACTGTCGCATCCAGGGGGTCCTCGTTCTGCGCTCGGCGATGAGGTTCTAGTGAGCTCCTATGGAGATGATGATGTAGGTTGGGAAAGAGTGCAATCATGGTGTAGTCTGCGACGCCCGACATTTCCACCTTCAACATTCAAACATCGTTGAAGACCTCCTGCTTGGCTCGGAGGTCACTGCTTTCGCTACCTCGCCAAAGGGCACCGGGCTGTGGACTGTCGCGATCCCATTAAGTGCAACAACTGCTTCCACTCTGGTCATCGTGCTCGTGCAGTGGCGGAGACAAGCCTAGGGCAACTAGGGCTATAGCCCTAGGCTTAGTACCAAGATCCCTTGTAATTTCTTTCTACAAAGTACTTAAAATTTCAAGAATTTCTAGTTCAAGCTTGCTCAGCCCTAGGCGTGACTGGCTGCTAGTTTCGCCACTGCTCGTGATTGCCA
>NC_041385.1:58337151-58339386 GCF_002162155.2 Triticum dicoccoides
GTCACAAACTCGGGGTTGCAGTGTCTTCTTGCATCATTTCGCGTATGAACCAAATTCTCATTGAATTTGATTTTTCCATTTGAAGGGGGTCGTACAAGGTCGGCAGTACCCCCTGTGAATACTCTGCTACTATGAAAAGTTTTTAATGTTAGTTGAGATCCCTGGCTCCCTAATTGATTAACCCGCAATAATACCTACGGCTTCTCCCAACTCGACCAAATTACAATGAGTAGGACTCCGGGCATAGCATAATTGACATATCCAAAAAGTGCTTCGGCAAGTAAAGGGCCCATATTAACTATCATGAGATCTTTTCTTGTAAGCGGTAGACTCATATCCTTTCTTCCTTAATTCATTATTCCATGAAAATGGATTATTCCATGAATTACTCAAAGCGAGGCTCATCAAAATGAAAAAAATCTAAGACTACTAAAATAATAATGTGAGGCTTCTCGTAATTTGATTGATTTATTTCTCTCTTTTCTACACGCGGAGGAAGAGGGCACTAGTTTCGAAGAAAATAAAAACAGGTTTACTCCACCCCTTTTTACTTTATTTTATCCTTACCAACTGGATCTTGTTGCACCTGGTAACAAACATTTATAAACTATTTCTCGAAGTATGTGTCCGGATAGCCCATAATGTCGATAGTTAGCTCTAGGTCTTCCAGTCAAAAAACAACATCAATGAAGGCATGTAGGTGCACTATTACGCGGTAGGGATTACTTATATGCTTTCAACAGCTATCCTTTCCGCACTTGGCTACCCAGCGTTTACCGTAGGCACAATAACTGGTACACCAGAGGTGCGTCCTTCCCGGTCCTCTTGTACTAGAGAAAGGTCCTCTCAGTGCTCTAACGCCCACAACTGATCGCGTCGGGGAGGCGGCTCATCCCTTGTGTGATGAGGTGGCATCAATCAAGCTTTGGATGAAGCGTGTGGTTGCTTGTTTGGAGCGCGCAGAGGCAGTGCCGCAAACCTCAAACACATCCCCTCTAGTTGAGCTCGATGTTAGCTTCGCGGATGAGCCGGGTACGGAGGTCTATGGCTGTTTTTCTCCTCGTGCTCTGCATGCGACGACGTCCGTTCGTGGGAGTGTGGGCATCATCGGGGTCGTGGCTCCAGTTCTGCAGATAATGCCTGAGCTGTAGGAGCTTTGTGGGGAACCATCTATGGCGCTACCGATGAAGCTGGGCTCATTGGAGTCCTTGGCCGTGGCCATGATGTCCTCGCCACCACTGCCAGAGTCCTGCCGATCGCCCGTCTTTGTGGATAGTGGCGACTTGGTTGGTCCTGTCAGTCTCTCATCTATGGCCATTGGGCATGTGGCATCATTGAGTGGCATCCTAACTCTAAGGCTCTGTCATGTGAGAAATTAGAGACGCCTGAGTCCATCATGTAGGTGGTACCTGTGGCCGATGATGTTGAGGTGGTCAGTATATTGGCGCCTCAACTACATGGTTCGCCTCTGCCATGTGGGAAGTTGGAGGCGCCCGAGTCCATTGTGTCGGTCGTACCCGTGGCTAATGATGTTCTTACGGTGATGTCTGTGAGGGACAAGGTGGCATTTGTGGGTGCCGAGGTAGGTACTTTTGCACCTCATTCTGAGGCACTAAACTCCATCTGGCCACCCATCTTTGACCGTGAAGGTATGTTGGCACGTATTGACGAGGGGGTCTTCAAGAAAAACCTTTGTGGCTTGCTCGTCTCCTTGGAGGCACCCAGCCCTGGGTCTGGCAAGGCGATTGCTTTCCTCCAAGCGGAAGAGTCTTCTACGGGCAAAATCAAGAAGGTGAAGAAGGCTCTCAGAAGTATTGGGCTATTGGCAAGAAGAGTGGCGCCCTTGGTAAGGCGTCGGCGGCTTCTTAATGGATGATGCTCGGTCTCTTCGACCCCCATCTCCGATTGGTTCGTCTTCATGGATTTGGTGGTGTTCGTTGTCTTTAACATTGGTTTCGTTGGGGGATGTGATGTAGAGGTATGAGGGATTGTGGTTCTCGCGCATTACGTATGTTTGTCGAGTTAACCGTGGAGTCATGGAGTTTCTTTCCTAACGAGTAATCCACATGTGGTTTATATGTATCGGTTTTCGCTCAGTTTTCCATTAATTAACTGGGCAATTCTCTTCTTAATTAATCGACGAAGCAAATCTTTCGCCTCCGTTTCGAGAAAAGACACTAGGGCAACGATGTTGGGAGGCTGAGCGATAGTGACAGGCGGTGGCTGCGCGAGGGA
>NC_041385.1:58339565-58349733 GCF_002162155.2 Triticum dicoccoides
GGTCGCCAGTACAATCCAGCTGCAACAAATTTTTCATGTGAATGCACAAGAAAACCAGGTTTACTGAACCCCACGATTAAACGAGGCCACCAGTCATCTAGCACAAACACAGCAACTGAAGTAGACAAGGAAGCAACGGCTGACGGTCCGCCGGCATCCAAAAATGAATGCTACATAAGAGCATCTACAGTCGGGCACTCTAAACCCGCGCCAAACACCCGGGCGGACTGTCGATCATGAAATTTTAACTCAGACGTGCGCCTCAAATAGGCCTCAAATGCCCAGGCTGACTGGCACCCCTCATATCCAGCCCAAATATAGGGCAGATATGGCGGCGCTCTAGCGCGTCCAGGTGCATCCACTACGTTGGACCCAGCCCATGCTGGCCCACCCGACCCCATATATATTCCTCCCCATCCGCTCGCCGGACCAAACCCTAGCCACTTCACTCCACTCCCCTCCTCTCTCCTTCGGCACCCAAGCTCACCTCCGACGATCTGTGGTCGTCTCCGGCATGGCGGGCAGCGGATTTGGCTCCGACTAGTCCGAATTTGTCGATTGGGGTGTCATCCCGTGCGGGTTGAAGGAGGCAATGACCGTCCGCATTGCACTCCACCGCTCCCTGGAGGATAGCGCCCTGCCGGCGGCAGGACCTGCCTGGCGTGACTCCATGGCGTCGGCTCAACGGGCGCTTGGATTATCGCGGTCTCGGCAGCCTTCAAATCTCTCCTTCCCCATCTCCGGTCGGACGGAGTATGGACCAGAGTGCCTGCCCTGGGAAGGAGAGGATAAGGGCCACTGAGGCCCAACTCGTTGTTGACATGGCGGGGGCGAATGCGACTATAGACGGTCCAACAAAACAAATGGGGTTGGTCCAGCTGATGGCCACGCGCCAAACCCCCTAGAGTTGCCGGTAGCGCGGCAACCTTTCTAAGTTAGATTTTCTTGCCGGCCAAAATTATTTCAATACAAGCAACGATGCTTCAAGATCCGAAGAGGGACATAGAGAAAATGAAGAAGATGCATAGAGATATTATCTCACGTCAAAGTTTCCAACGGCAAGAATTAATGAGCTGCTGAAACTGAGGAAGCTTGGTGAGGTTATTCGTGGTAAGAAGGCCAAGTTGAAGTTGGTTGACCTATTTCGCTAGTTTGAGAATTCGCATAGATGCCTTGGTTCCTTGTCAATACGGATCGAACAACCATCAGGTGATGATGAGCGGACGGACTAATGAAACAGTTTCTTCACAGACTAAACATGAGCGGCATCACGAGTGGAATGTCGAGCGCGACGATAACCATCCAGTATTTTTATTTTTCAGACACAAACCATGCCTTCAGGGTCAAGAACCTGGAACTGCGGGCTGGGTGCGGCAGCATACTTCTTCTTGTTTCGGGGTTATTGCTACTTGTATGCCGCCCTTAGTATGCCTCAAAAGTAGAAGCAATTTGCTAACCAGTTGTTCCCATAATGTCTTGTGCTTACTTTCCTAGCTAACAAAATGTATTTTTTTTTTGCGAAAAAAACAAAATGTATACAACAAAATGTATGGATGAAAGTGTGACACCCCCGATTCAATCGTACACTAATCATACACGTAAATATGTACGATCAAGATCAGTGACTCACGGAAAGATATCACAACACAACTCTAGACACAAATAAAATAATACAAGCTTTATATTACAAGCCAGGGGCCTCGAGGGCTCGAATACATAGCTCGATACACAAGAGTAAGCGGAAGCAACAATATCAGAGTACAGACATAAGTTAAACAAGGATGCCTTAAGAAGGCTAGCACAAAAGCAACAACGATCGAAGAGGCAAGACCTCCTGCCTGGGACCTCCTAACTACTCCTGGTCTTCGGCGGTCTCCACGCAGCAGTATCCGTCGGTGGTGGCATCTGGCTCCAGGGATCCACCATCTGGTTGCATCAACCGAAAAGAAGAAAATGAAGGAAATATGCCCTAGAAGCAATAATAAACTTATTATTTATTTCCTCATATCATGATAAATGTTTATTATTCATGCTAGAATTGTATTAACCGGAAACATGATACATGTGTGAATACATAGACAAATATATAGTCACTAGTATGCCTCTACTTGACTAGCTCATTAATCAAAGATGGTTATGTTTCCTAACCATAGACATGTGTTGTCATTTGATTAATGGGATCACATCATTAGAAGAATGATGTTATTGACATGACCTCGTTAGCCTAGCACTTGATCGTTTAGTATGCTGCTATTGCTTTCTTCATGACTTATACATGTTCCCGTAACTATGAGAAATATGCAACTCCCGTTTACCGGAGTAACACTTTGGGTACTACCAAACGTCACAACGTAACTGGGTGATTATAAAGGAGTACTACAGGTGTCTCCAAAGGTACATGTTGAGTTGGCGTATTTCGAGATTAGGTTTTGTCACTCCGATTGTCGGAGAGGTATCTCTGGGCCCTCTCGGTAATGCACATCATTATAAGCCTTGCAAGCAATGTGACCAAATGAGTTGGTTACGGGATGACGCATTACGTAATGAGTAAAGAGACTTGCCGGTAACGAGATTGAACTAGGTATTGGATACCGACGATCAAATCTCGGGCAAGTAACATACCGATGACAAAGGGAACAACGTATGTTGTTATGCGGTTTGACCGATAAAGATCTTCGTAGAATATGTAGGAACCAGTATGGGCATCCAGGTCCCGCTATTGGTTATTGACCGAGAATGGTTCTAGGTCATGTCTACATAGTTCTCGAACCCGTAGGGTCCGCACGCTTAACGTTACGATGACAGTTTTATTATGAGTTTATAAGTTTTGATGTACCGAAGTTTGTTCGGAATCCCGGATATGATCACGGACATGACGAGGAGTCTTGAAATGGTCGAAACATAAATATTGATATATTGGACGACTATATTCGGACACCGGAAGTGTTCCGGGTGATTTCGGAGAAAACCGGAGTGCCGGAGGGTTACCGAACCCCCCCCCCCCCGGAGAGTTAATGGGCCACATGGGCCTTGGTGGGAAGAGAGAGGGGCGGCCAGGAAGGGCCGCGCGCCCCCTCTCCCTCTGGTCCGAATTGGACTAGGAGGGGGGGCGGCGCCCCCCTCTTTCCTTCCCATCCTCTCCCCCTTCCTTCCCCTCCTAGTAGGAGTAGGAAAGGAGGAGTCCTACTCCTACTAGGAGGAGGACTCCTCCTCTTGGCGCGCCCAACAAGGGCCGGCTGGCCTCCCCCCTCCCTCCTTTATATACGGGGGCAGGGGGCACCCCATAGACACACAAGTTGATCTACGGATCGTTTCTTAGCCATGTGCGGTGCCCCCCTCCACCATAGTCCACCTCGATAATATCATAGCGGTGCTTAGGCGAAGCCCTGCGACGGTAGAACATCAAGATCGTCATCACGCCGTCGTGCTGACGGAACTCTCCCTCGACACTCGGCTGGATCGGAGTTCGAGGGACGTCATCGAGCTGAACGTGTGCTAGAACTCGGAGGTGCCGTAGTTTCGGTGCTTGATCGGTCGGGCCGTGAAGACGTACGACTACATCAACCGCGTTGTGCTAACGCTTCCGCTTACGGTCTACAAGGGTATGTAGATTACACTCTCCCCTCTTGTTGCTATGCATCACCATGATCTTGCGTGTGCGTAGGAAATTTTTGAAATTACTACGTTCCCCAACAGTGGCATCCGAGCCTAGGTTTTATGCGTTGATGTTATATGCACGAGTAGAACAGAAGTGAGTTGTGGGCGATATAAGTCATACTGCTTACCAGCATGTCATACTTTGGTTCAGCGGCATTGTGAGATGAAGCGGCCCGGACCGACATTACGCGTACGCTTACGCGAGACTGGTTTCACCGCTACGAGCACTCGTTGCTTAAAGGTGACCGGCGGGTGTCTGTCTCTCTCACTTTAGTTGAACCGAGTGTGGCTACGCCCGGTCCTTGCGAAGGTTAAAACAGCACCAACTTGACAAACTATCATTGTGGTTTTGATGCGTAGGTAAGAACGGTTCTTGCTAAGCCCGTAGCAGCCACGTAAAATTTGCAACAACAAAGTAGAGGACGTCTAACTTGTTTTTGCAGGGCATGTTGTGATGTGATATGGTCAAGACGTGATGCTATATGTTATTGTATGAGATGATCATGTTTTGTAACCGAATTTATCGGCAACTGGCAGGAGCCATATGGTTGTCGCTTTATTGTATGAAATGCAAACGCCCTGTAATTGCTTTACTTTATCACTAAGCGGTAGCGATAGTCGTAGAAGCAATAGATGGCGTAACGACAACGATGCTACGATGGAGATCAAGGTTTCGTGCCGGTGACGATGGTGATCACGACGGTGCTTCGAAGATGGAGATCACAAGCACAAGATGATGATGGCCATATCATATCACTTATATTGATTGCATGTGATGTTTATCCTTTATGCATCTTATCTTGCTTTGATTGACGGTAGCATTTTAAGATGATCTCTCACTTAATAATCAAGAAGTGTTCTCCCTGAGTATGCACCGTTGCGAAAGTTTTTCGTGCTGAGACACCACGTGATCATCGGGTGTGATAGGCTCTACGTTCAAATACAACGGGTGCAAAACAGTTGCACACGCGGAATACTCAGGTCATACTTGACGAGCCTAGCATATACAGATATGGCCTCGGAACACGGAGACCGAAAGGTCGAACGTGAATCATATAGTAGATATGATCAACATAGTGATGTTCACCATTGAAACTACTCCATCTCACGTGATGATCGGACATGGTTTAGTTGATTTGGATCACGTGATCACTTAGATGACTAGAGAGATGTCTGTCTAAGTGGGAGTTCTTAAGTAATATGATTAATTGAACTTAAATTTATCATGAACTTAGTACCTGATAGTATTTTGCTTGTCTATGTTTGTTTGTAGATAGATGGCTCGTGTTGTTGTTCCGTTAAATTTTAATGTGTTCCTTGAGAAAGCAAAGTTGAAAGATGATGGTAGCAATTACACGGACTGGGTCCGTAACCTGAGGATTATCCTCATTGCTGCATAGAAAAGTTACGTCCTGGAAGCACCGCTGGGTGCCAGGCCTGCTGCTGATGCAACTGACGACGTTAAGAACGTCTGGCGGAGCAAAGCTGATGACTACTCGATAGTTCAGTGTGCCATGCTTTACGGCTTAGAACCGGGTCTTCAACCACGTTTTGAACGTCATGGAGCATATGAGATGTTTTAGGAGTTGAAGTTAATATTTCAAGCAAATGCCCGGATTGAGAGATATGAAGTCTCCAATAAGTTCTATAGCTGCAAGATGGAGGAGAATAGTTCTGTCAGTGAACACATACTCAAAATGTCTGGGTATAATAATCACTTGATTCAACTGGGAGTTAATCTTCCTGATGATAGCAGTGGCGGAGCTTGGGCCAAAATTCTGGAGGGGCAATGGGCTGAGGGGGGGCTAAATTATGAGGTCTGGCCTTATTTTCCTATTCTTTTGGCCCAAATATCTAGGGGTAGTGAGGGATTTCTTCATGGGCTGGGGGGCGGTGGCCCAGGTTGCACTCCAAGAAGCTCCGCCACTGGATGATAGTGTCATTGACAGAATTCTCCAATCACTGCCACCAAGCTACAAGAGCTTCGTGATGAACTATAATATGCAAGGGATGATCAAGACTATTCCCGAGCTCTTCGCAATGCTAAAGGCTGCGGAGTTAGAAATCAAAAAGGAGCATCAAGTGTTGATGGTTAACAAGACAACCAGTTTCAAGAAAAAGGGCAAAGGGAAGAAGAAGGGGAACTTTAAAAAGAACAGCAAGCAAGTTGCTGCTTAAGAGAAGAAACCCAAGTCTGGACCTAAGCCTGAAACTGAGTGCTTCTACTGCAAGCAGACTGGACACTGGAAGCGGAACTGCCCCAAGTATTTGGCGGATAAGAAGGATGGCAAAGTGAACAAAGGTATATGTGATATACATGTTATTGATGTGTACCTTACTAATGCTCGCAGTAGCACCTGGGTATTTGATACTGGTTCTGTTGCTAATATTTGCAACTCGAAATAGGGACTACGAATTAAGCGAAGATTGGCTAAGGACGAGGTGACGATGCGCGTGGGAAATGGTTCCAAAGTCGATGTGATCGCGGTCGGCACGCTACCTCTACATCTACCATCGGGATTAGTTTTAGACCTAGATAATTGTTATTTGGTGCCAGCGTTGAGCATGAACATTATATCTGGATCTTGTTTGATGCGAGACGGTTATTCATTTAAATCAGAGAATAATGGTTGTTCTATTTATATGAGTAATATCTTTTATGGTCATGCACCCTTGAAGAGTGGTCTATTTTTATTGAATCTCGCTAGTAGTGATACACATATTCATAGTGTTGAAACCAAAAGATGCAGAGTTGATAACAATAGTGCAACTTATTTGTGGCACTGCCGTTTAGGTCATATCGGTGTAAAGCGCATGAAGAAAGTCCATACTGATGGGCTTTTGGAATCACTTGATTATGAATCACTTGGTACTTGCGAACCGTGCCTCATGGGCAAGATGACTAAAACGCCGTTCTCCGGAACTATGGAGCGAGCAACTGATTTGTTAGAGATCATACATACTGATGTTTGTGGTCCAATGAATGTTGAGGCTCGTGGCGGGTATCGTTATTTTCTCACCTTCACAGATGATTTGAGCAGATATGGGTATATCTACTTAATGAAACATAAGTCTGAAACATTTGAAAAGTTCAAAGAATTTCAGAGTGAAGTGGAAAATCATCGTAACAAGAAAATAAAGTTTCTACGATCTGATCGTGGAGGAGAATATTTGAGTTACGAGTTTGGTCTACACTTGAAACAATGCGGAATAGTTTCGCAACTCACGCCACCCGGAACACCACAACGAAATGGTGTGTCCGAACGTCGTAATCGTACTTTACTAGATATGGTGCGATCCATGATGTCTCTTACTGATTTACCTTTATCGTTTTGGGGTTATGCTTTAGAGATGGCCTCATTCACGTTAAATAGGGCACCATCAAAATCCGTTGAGACGACGCCTTATGAACTGTGGTTTGGCAAGAAACCAAAGTTGTCGTTTCTTAAAGTTTGGGGCTGGGATGCTTATGTGAAGAAACTTCAACCAGATAAGCTCGAAACCAAATCGGAGAAATGTGTCTTCATAGGATACCCAAAAGAGACTATTGGGTACATCTTCTATCACAGATCTGAGGGCAAGATTTTCGTTGCTAAAATCGGATCCTTTCTAGAGAAGGAGTTTCTCTCGAAAGAAGTGAGTGGGAGGAAAGTAGAACTTGATGAGATAACTGTATCTACTACCTTGTTGGAAAGTAGTTCATCACAAGAACCGGTTCCTGTGACAACTACACCAACTAGTGAGGAAGCTAATGATATTGATCATGAAACTTCAGATCAAGTTTCTACTGAACCTCGTAGGTCTACCAGAGTAAGATCCGCACCAGAGTGGTACGGCAATCCTATTCTGGAAGTCATGTTACTAGACCATGATGAACCTACGAACTATGAGGAAGCAATGATGAGCCCAGATTCCGTAAAATGGCTAGAGGCCATGAAATCTGAGATGGGATCCATGTATGAAAACAAAGTATGGACTTTGGTTGACTTTCCCGATGATCGGCAAGCCATTGAGAATAAATGGATCTTTAAGAAGAAGACTGACGCTGATGGTAATGTAACTGTCTATAAAGCTCGACTTGTTGCAAAAGGTTTTCGACAAGTTCAAGGGGTTGACTACGATGAGACTTTCTCACCCGTAGCGATGCTTAAGTCTGTCCGAATCATGTTAGCTATTGCTGCATTTCATGATTATGAAATTTGGCAAATGGATGTCAAAACTGCATTCTTGAATGGATTTCTGGAAGAAGAGTTGTATATGATGCAACCAGAAGGTTTTGTTGATCCAAAAGGTGCTAACAAAGTGTGCAAGCTCCAGCGATCCATTTATGGACTGGTGCAAGCATCTCGGAGTTGGAATAAACGTTTTGATAGTGTGATCAAAGCACATGGTTTTATACAGACTTTTGGAGAATCCTGTATTTACAAGAAAGTGAGTGGGAGCTCTGTAGCATTTCTGATTTTATATGTAGATGACATATTATTAATTGGAAATGATATAGAATTTCTGGATAGCATAAAGGGATACTTGAATAAAAGTTTTTTTAATGAAAGACCTCGGTGAAGCTGCTTACATATTGGGCATCAAGATCTATAGAGATAGATCAAGACGCTTAATAGGACTTTCACAAAGCACATACCTTGACAAAATTTTGAAAAAGTCCAAAATGGATCAGGCAAAGAAAGGTTTCTTGCCTGTGCTACAAGGTGTGAAGTTGAGTCAAACTCAATGCCCGACCACAGCAGAAGATAGAGAGAAAATGAAGGATGTTCCCTATGCTTCAGCCATAGGCTCTATCATGTATGCAATGCTGTGTACCAGACCTGATGTATGCTTAGCAATAAGCTTGGCAGGAAGGTACCAAAGTAATCCAGGAGTGGATCACTGGACAGCGGTCAAGAACATCCTGAAATACCTGAAAAGGACTAAGGATATGTTTCTCGTATATGGAGGTGACAAAGAGCTAGTCGTAAATGGTTACGTTGATGCAAGCTTTGACACTGATCCGGACGATTCTAAATCGCAAACCGAATACGTGTTTTATTAAACGGTGGAGCTGTAAGTTGGTGCAGTTCTAAACAAAGCGTCGTGGCGGGATCTACATGTGAAGCGGAGTACATAGCTGCTTCTGAAGCAGCAAATAAAGGAGTCTGGATGAAGGAGTTCATTACCGATCTAGGTGTCATACCTAGTGCATCGGGACCAATGAAGATCTTCTGTGACAATACTCGTGCAATTTCTTTGGCAAAGGAATCCAGATTTCACAAGAGGACCAAGCACATCAAGAGACGCTTCAATTCCATTCGGGACCAAGTCCAAGTGGGAGACATAGAGATTTGCAAAATACATACGGATCTGAATGTTGCAGACCCGTTGACTAAGCCTCTCTCACGAGCAAAACATGATCAACACCAAGACTCCATGGGTGTTAGAATCATTACTATGTAATCTAGATTATTGACTCTAGTGCAAGTGGGAGACTGAAGGAAATATGCCCTAGAGGCAATAATAAAGTTATTATTTATTTCCTCATATCTTGATAAATGTTTATTATTCATGCTAGAATTGTATTAACCGGAAACATGATACATGTGTGAATACATAGACAAACATATAGTCACTAGTATGCCTCTACTTGACTAGCTCATTAATCAAAGATGGTTATGTTTCCTAACCATAGACATGTGTTGTCATTTGATTAATGGGATCACATCATTAGAAGAATGATGTGATTGACATGACCCATTTCGTTAGCCTAGCACTTGATCGTTTAGTATGCTGCTATTGCTTTCTTCATGACTTATACATGTTCCTGTAACTATGAGAAATATGCAACGCCCGTTTATCGGAGGAACACTTTGGGTACTACCAAACGTCACAACGTAACTGGGTGATTATAATGGAGTACTACAGGTGTCTCCAAAGGTACATGTTGAGTTGGCGTATTTCGAGATTAGGTTTTGTCACTCCGATTGTCGGAGAGGTATCTCTGGGCCCTCTCGATAATGCACATCATTATAAGCCTTGCAAGCAATGTGACCAAATGAGTTGGTTACGGGATGATGCATTACGTAACGAGTAAAGAGACTTGCCGGTAACGAGATTGAACTAGGTATTGGATACCGACGATCAAATCTCGGGCAAGTAACATACCGATGACAAAGGGAACAACGTATGTTGTTATGCGGTTTGACCGATAAAGATCTTCATAGAATATGTAGGAACCAGTATGGGCATCCAGGTCCCGCTATTGGTTATTGACCGAGAATGGTTCTAGGTCATGTCTACATAGTTCTCGAACCCGTAGGGTCCGCACGCTTAACGTTACGATGACAGTTTTATTATGAGTTTATAAGTTTTGATGTACCGAAGTTTGTTCGGAGTCCCGGATGTGATCACGGACATGACGAGGAGTCTCAAAATGGTCGAGACATAAAGATTGATATATTGGACGACTATATTCGGACACCGGAAGTGTTCCGGGTGATTTCGGAGAAAACCGGAGTGCCGG
>NC_041385.1:58350038-58388780 GCF_002162155.2 Triticum dicoccoides
TCCCCTCCTCTCCCCCTTCCTTCCCCTCCTAGTAGGAGTAGGAAAGGAGGAGTCCTACTCCTACTAGGAGGAGGACTCCTCCTCCTGGCGCGCCCAACAAGGGCCGGCCGGCCTCCCCCCTCCCTCCTTTATATACGGGGGCAGGGGGCACCCCATAGACACACAAGTTGATCTACGGATCGTTTCTTAGCCGTGTGCGGTGCCCCCCTCCACCATAGTCCACCTCGATAATATCATAGCGGTGCTTAGGCGAAGCCCTGCGACGGTAGAACATCAAGATCGTCACCACGCCGTCGTGCTGATGGAATTCTCCCTCGACACTCGGCTGGATCGGAGTTCGAGGGACGTCATCGAGCTGAACGTGTGCTAGAACTCGGAGGTGCCGTAGTTTCTGTGCTTGATCGGTCGGGCCGTGAAGACGTACAATTACATCAACCGCGTTGTGCTAACGCTTCCGCTTACGGTCTACAAGGGTATGTAGATTACACTCTCCCCTCTCGTTGCTATGCATCACCATGATCTTGCGTGTGCGTAGGAAATTTTTGAAATTACTACATTCCCCAACAGAAAGAAGGGGGGAAGGGGGGGTAGCAAAGCAACTTTTAGTACTCATCCAAAGTACTCGCAAGCATCAGATCTATACTAAGTATGCATTGGTATCAAATGGAAGGCTGTATCTGTGGACTGAACTGCAGAAAGCCAGAATAGAGGGGGAAGGCCTAGCCTATCGAAGACTAGCATCTTCACGAAGCTCCGAGCATCTTGCAGCATGTAGAAGAGTAAAGAATAGCAGTTTATAATTAACACGCATGTTGTAACATTAATGCCCAGAGATCCTTCCTCAACTCCCTGCGAGAAAGCAATCCCGGAGCCACATATCTTAAGTATCCATTTGTAGTTGTATAAGATCAGGATATAAGTCTGAACGTCCATTACCGTGGACACGGTATTCGAATATATAACTTCCCTGCAGGGGTGCACCACGTTACCCAACACGCTTGATCACTCTGGTCGGACACACCTTTCTAGGGTCAATGCCCGCCCTCGGAAGATCAACACGTCGCAGCCCGACCTAGGCTCAGCAGAGAGGTCCCCGCCGGTCTACATCCTAAGCACTCCGGGGTCTTGGGCCCATCGCCCGCAGCACTCTGGGTCGTTGCGCGCAGGGTGGATACAAGCACCGCCTCGGATGGCCAGCACGATCTAACCGTGCCGCACTGCTGAACTGGACGTCTGACAAAGCTTCGGTTGATACTGCGACGTCGAGGCCCATATCTAGTGGTTAGTGCGTAAAGGCCAGAGGCCAACTCAGAACAAATACCCAAACTATAGTGTATTATTAGCTTGCGGAGACGAGCATAGACTCACAATCGAAAGTGACCCCATCGCCCCGTCTCATGGACTTACGACAAGGGCTCAGAATGCCCGGTCGTGCCACATCATGATCTTGCGGGTGCTCTCTGGGCCCGCCCGACTTTCACCAAGGTCTCAAGTAAAGTCATTGTAACCGTGTGTCCAGACATCAAGGGGAAAACCCGAGGAATCACCCCCGGTGGATTCCACTCAATGTAATCATCAAGGTGAACGTAAGAGGGACCACCCTCGAGGTTCACACTTGAGGTGTTGAACGACAGAGCCGTATCGGGAATGGTGAAAGAGGAAATCACCCTCGATGACCACGACCTAATAGCTACACTACAGAATTATCATCAGGAGTGCGTTATGAGGGATCACCCTCGGCACTCGATAGTAGCTCTGCAGAGTCGAGCAACTAAAGGGGCGTGATGTGATGTGAGGTGTCGAGCTCTGGTCGTCGATCATGTCGATCGAGGCGTCGATGATGAAGCAGGGGCAACAAGGACAAGGTGGGGGTCACTGATGGGTCACTAACCAACCTATACTAAGCAGTTTAGGATAAGTAGGTAGGTAACAATAACAGGTACAAAAGCAGGCTATGCATCAGAATAGGAGCAAACAATAACAGTAGCAAAATCTAATGCAAGCATGAGAGAATAGAATGGGCGATATCGAGATGATCAAAGAGGGGGCTTGCCTGGTTGCTCAGACAAGAAGGAGGGTCGTCGTCGACGTAGTCGATCACAGGGGCATCGGCATCGGTCTCGGGGTCTACCGGAGAGAAGAGGGGGAAGAAACAGTAAATACATAGCAGGCAAGTGCATAACAGGACAACAGATAGAGCTAGACGTGTTCTAACGCAGCGCTAGGCGATACTAGCGAAGGGGGAAACGTCCGGGAAAGTTTTCCCGGTTCCGGACGTCTGTCAGACAAATGAACCGGAGGGGAAAGGTTTGACGTTTGCTATGATAGGGACGTGTGGAGGGCGAACGGACTGCGTCTTCAGATTTGTCTCGAAATTCTGAGTAACTTTCTTGTAGAAAACTTTTTCATCCGAGCTACGGTTTAATTTCTATTAATTTTTCAAAGTTTTAAATATATTCTGAAATTAATTTTAATACGAAAATAAATGCTAAAATGCTAGGCGCACCCGTCACAGTGTACACAACAGTGTACCCAGTAGCTTACGCGTGGACCAGGGGGTCCCGGTTGACCAGTCAACATTTGACTGGTCAACAGGGGGTGGGGCCCCCTGTCATAGACTCATTTGACTAATTACAAATTAGGTAGTTTAATTAGCAGGTTAAGTTAACTAAACAAACTTTAATTAAGTTACTTGATTGATTAATTAATTAATTAGTCATAATTATTTTTATAATACATTTTTTGTATCTTTTTTTAGAAAAAGGGCCGTGGAGCCCCTTGATTAATGGCCCTGGCTGGCCTAGCGGGCGCTGGGCGAGAGGGTTAGTAGGTGGGTGCCCGTGGAGGCCGGACCTGGGCATGCACGGCACCAGGGGGCTCGGGCTCCGCGGCGGGGCACGGCCTCCGGCGAGGCCACCGGCCAGCGCAGAGTGGAGGGGGGGACCGTGGCCAGCGACAGGAGCCCCGGACGCCGTGGAGCGACGAGGACGGCGTCAGGGCGTGGCCGGGCGGAGGCGGGCGTAGCGGCACCACCAGCAGCACGCAGCTGCGGGGCGAGTGGAGAGGCGCAGTGAGGCACGGCCGGTAGGGGCTTCAGTCAGGCGGCGCGAGTAGCAGCGGTTCAGCAGGGGCGGCAGCAAAACGATGGGCTCGGCGGAGGGGGGGGGAACAGCCACGCGCGGGCAAGCACGCACGGCGGCATGGTGACGGGTCAGTGAGCGCGTCGACCGGGGCTACGTCTGGCGGCGACTACGGTGATGATTGAAAACGAGAGCAGAGGGGAAAAGGGGGAGGGAACGCGCGGCTCACCGGGAGCCTGTAGGGGACGGCAGTGGGCTCGGTGAGGGTCGATGGCGACGGAATCGGCGACGGCGTGCAGTGTCCATGGTTGAAGACGGCGACGTAGGGGACGATGCAGAGGCGCTCCTGCTCGGGTGATTCGTTGGGGAGGAAGAGGAGGTCGAGGCGGTCCTTCTTGGCGCGGAGGCAAGGCGAGGTGGTGACGGGGGCCGCGTGCATTACGGCGGTGGTGCCATGGTGGTGCTTGGGCGAGGGGAAAGCAGAGAGGGAGCGAGGGGAGAGAGAGAGATGTGAGGTCCAGGGGGGTCAGGCTCGATCTAGGGTTCGTCAAGGGAGAGAGGAGGGTGTCGGGGCTGCCTTATAGCCCCGGGGGAGACGGCAGATGGTCGGCGCGTGTGCATCACCGGCAATGGCGCCGATGGATGAGAGCCACGCCCACCCCTGCTTCTGTAGCTGGAGATGGGGGGGGCAAGTGGGGTGTGGGTTGGGCCGAAACTGCTATGTGGTCACTAGGGCCCAGATGCACAGTAATTTCCTATTTTCCCTTTTATGTATTTAAGTTAGCTACTGTTTCGTATTAACTTGATGACGGAAATGAATTTTGTCAAACATGAAAACTAGAACACAATTCAAGAACAACATTATGGTGTTGCATAAAAAGTTTTAGAGCCAAAGGAATTGTTCAAGCATTTTTAGAAAATTAAAAGGCCATTTAAAATGCTGCTGGACCAGAGAATAAATTACCAGGGGCAAAATGGGAGTTGCAAAAATGTTGGTTTCAACATGAAAAATATCTAGTGATTATTTGCCACACTTTGAACTTTTTATATTGCATGCTTGAGAATTTTGAATTTGAAGCTTTAATTTGAATTTGAGTTTGAACTAAGTTTGGATCAAGCGATAATTAGCAATAGTAATATGATGACATGGCATCATTAGCAGGGAATTACTGTAGCTTAAGTATCCGGGCGTCACAATTCTCCTCCACTACAAGAAATCTCGTCCCGAGATTTAAGGGGTGGAGTAAGGGGAAAAGACTCGGGAAGGACGGAGCTCAACACAAGATAGGTACCTGGGGGCTATCTCGCGAACATGGCATAGAGGCATCTCTCGAGTTGAAATTCAAGAAAGTCATCGAGAGCAAGGCTAGAAGGTGCAATAAGAAGCTTCAAGCGGATGGACAATTGTTCGATGTCTGAAACAGAGGGTGAAAGGGTTTCAGAGCATCGAGAATAAGTATTGCATCTGATACCAAAACAGATCACAAGGAAGGTGGCTCGTGAATTACATACGAAGCCAAACGCGAGGGATAACTTTGAAAACAAGGATGCATAGGAGAGTCAGGTTTCGATCCTGTGGAACTGTGGGTTATGGGCCCACCATGTGGGTTAAAAGCAGGAAGGGTGCTAACATTTTGTACGGTCATGATAGCAAGGCAGGTCAGAGGATAGCTTGTTGGTTATGTTGGCAACAACGTTGGTACCAAGGGCGAGGGATGAAGAGAACCATTTTCCTGCTCGTTAAGACGAGGCGGACCAATAGGAAAAGTTCTCGTCCATCGGTGGCTACTGGAATGTCATCAACAATAGTAAAAAGGTCATCTTACTGACAGAGTGTGTACACCGAGGTGTTCACATAAGCAGGGAATTATCACTGCTCAGATATGTTAGGCTACAAGAATGGTTAAACAAAGCAATGGAGACTTGAATCAGTTGTCGGTGTTCTCGAGTGTCTAACAACTCCGAACCAGTGGAAAATTTGAATCATCGAGAAATAATAGTTGATGAAGAACTCATAAGAAGTTATGTAGTTCCGTGATAATCTCGAGATACCAGAGGGTAACACTCGAGGGTATAGCAGAACAGAGGTTGGACGGGTGAAATGATCTACAGAAGACAAGTACTTCCACTTGTCCGAGAAATGGAATCAAAGAAGAACAATCATGGTTGGAACCACGGTTGCAAAGGACCAAATATAGATAACAGATGAACTTATCACAAGGGGATTATTATTATAACAAGAAGCTTCCATGATAAGTTCCACATCAGGTCCATGGGCATGAACACAAGGTTCAAGGTTGACTCCCGTTCCTCTAATGCATAACTTTTCATTCACTTCTCGCTTTCGGTGAAGCTGTAGTATTGATATTTTATCTGGCAAAACACCAGAAGAGTAAGACTCATGAAGACTCTCGGGTTCAAACAGATTAGGGAAGGCGTAGGTTCAACCCATAGAGGCATCTTAGGAACCTTTCCCACAAACTTCAGGAGTAAAATATCAATCCCGAGAGTAGAGCATGGTTGAGGAAGCAGAAGATACAATTTACCAAAGGCATTATGTATCCGAGGAAAAGCTCACAAGGTTACTGTATATGAAGGACGCTGTCGGATAGAACCCCACAAAGGATCTGGTGGTTCACAAGGGATCTGATGTGAGCATCAGTACTCAACCAGAAGTAGAAAGAATGGAAGAATATCAGATTATAGAAGCAACTGACTAATTCAGAGTTGAAATGCAAAGGAATTACAATTTCCAAAATCAAGGGATCAGAAGCAAACACTCTGACCAATGATTGTTAAGTTGAAAAGACTTAGGGCACAATCGATGGCAATCTGATTGGCCGAGAACCAGCTCATGTTCGGGAAGACGTCTAAGCCGGAAAGATAATCTATAAGGATCAACTGATGATTGCGACACAGACATATCAAATCGAAAGACTCAAGATGATAATGACAAAGAACATCAATGGATACTGCTAGGCATATGGAATTAATCAGAGTGTAGGCAGGTAAGACTTTCTAGAGCAATAGGCGACAGAGATTGTATTACCAAGTATCTTATGAAGCATAAGAATAACTGGGGATGAACCGATACTCGATAAGAGCGAGTAATTATCCGTAGGGGTATTCATGCGGCAAGGACTGCAGGGCAGTAAGCATAAAGGATCCTCGGAACATCCAAGAGTATTTCAGGACATCTTGTAATAACAAGAGCAACTGGGGATGAAGGTATGAACGACAACGAAGGTAGTTACGCATAAGGATTTATCGGTGTTAGGAATCGCAATGGTGAAGGGTACGAGGGACTCGGTAAAACATCGGATAGTATCTTCATGATCTTCTAGTGCGCCAAGCAATCATCTGGTCTGAGGGGCTCTCCGGGAGAAAGTATTTATGAGAACCTAGAGTTAGAGTTAACAAAACCATTTAACCCGAATAGAAGAGAGATTAGAGTCCCAGAGTATAGACGAGGAGTAAAAGATTCTAATACCACCCAATGGCGACGTGGGCCCGTAAGCCGCACAACCATGTTAGTGAAATAGTTTTTCAAATACTAGACTCAACTTCGGCCAAGGAGTTGGAAAGGGGGATCCTACAAGCAGTCAGCTCTGATACCAACTTGTGATGCCCCCGATTCAATCGTACACTAATCATACACGCAAATGTGTACGATCAAGATCAGGGACTCGCGGGAAGATATCACAACACAACTCTAGACACAAATAAAATAATACAAGCTTTATATTACAAGCCAGGGGCCTCGAGGGCTCGAATACATAGCTCGATGCACAAGAGTAAGCGGAAGCAACAATATCTGATTACAGACATAAGTTAAACAAGGATGCCTTAAGATGGCTAGCACAAAAGCAACAACGATCGAAGAGGCAAGGCCTCCTGCCTGGGACCTCCTAACTACTCCTGGTCTTCGGCGGTCTCCACGTAGCAGTATCCGTCGGTGGTGGCATCTGGCTCCAGGGATCCACCATCTGGTTGCATCAACCGGAAAGAAGAAAGAAGGGGGAAGGGGGGTAGCAAAGCAACCGTGAGTACTCATCCAAAGTACTTGCAAGCATCAGATCTATACTAAGTATGCATTGGTATCAAATGGAAGGTTGTATCTGTGGACTGAACTGCAGAAAGCCAGAATAGAGGGGGAAGGCCTAGCCTATCGAAGACTAGCATCTTCACGCAGCTCCGAGCATCTTGCAGCATGTAGAAGAGTAAAGAATAGCAGTTTATAATTAACAAGCATGTTGTAACATTAATGCCTAGAGATCCTTCCTCAACTCCCTGCGAGAAAGCAATCCCGGAGCAACATATCTTAAGTATCCATTTGTAGTTGTATAAGATCAGGATATAAGTCTGAACGTCCATTACCGTGGACACGGTATTCGAATATATAACTTCCCTGCAGGGGTGCACCACATTACCCAACACGCTCAATCACTCTGGCCGGACACACCTTTCTAGGGTCAATGCCCGCCCTCGGAAGATCAACACGTCACAGCCCGACCTAGGCTCAAAAGAGAGGTCCCCGCCGGTCTACATCCTAAGCACTCCGGGGTCTTGGGCCCATCGCCCGCAGCACTCCGGGTCGTTGCGCGCAGGGCGGATACCAGCACCTCCTCGGATGGCTAGCACGATCTGACTGTGCTGCACTGCTGAACTGGACGTCTGACAAAGCTTCGGCTCATACTGCGACGTCGAGGCCCATATCTAGTGGTTAGTGCGTAAAAGCCAGAGGCCAACTCAGAACAAATACCCAAACCATAGTGTATTATTAGCTTGCGGAGACGAGCATAGAGTCACGATCGAAAGTGACCCCATCGCCCCGTCTCGTGGACTTACGACAAGGGCTCAGAATGCCCGGCCGTGCCACGTCATGATCTTGCGAGTGCTCTCCGGGCCCGCCCGACTTTCACCAAGGTCTCAAGTAAAGTCATTGTAACCGTGTGTCCAGACATCAAGGGGAAAACCCGAGGAATCACCCCCGGTGGATTCCACTCAATGTAATCATCAAGGTGAACGTAAGAGGGACCACCCTCAAGGTTCACACTTGAGGTGTTGAACGACAGAGTCGTATCGGGAATGGTGAAAGAGGAAATCACCCTCGATGACCACGACCGAATAGCTACACTACAGAATTATCATCAGGAGTGCGTTATGAGGGATCACCCTCGGCACTCGATAGTAGCTCTGCAGAGTCGAGCAACTAAAGGGGCGTGATGTGACGTGAGGTGTCAGGCTCTGGTCGTCGATCACGTCGATCGAGGCGTCGATGCTGAAGCAGGGGCAACAAGGACAAGGTGGGGGTCACTGATGGGTCACTAACCAACCTATACTAAGCAGTTTAGGATAAGCATGTAGGTAACAATAACAGGTACAAAAGCAGGCTATGCATCAGAATAGGAGCAAACAATAACAGTAGCAAAATCTAATGCAAGCATGAGAGGATAGAATAGGCGATATCGAGATGATCAAAGAGGGGGCTTGCCTGGTTGCTCAGACAAGAAGGAGGGTCGTCGTCGATGTAGTCGATCACAGGGACATCAACATCGGTCTCGGGGTCTACCGGAGAGAAGAGGGGGAAGAAACAGTAAATACATAGCAGGCAAGTGCATAACAGGACAACAGACAGAGCTAGACGTGTTCTAACGCAGCGCTAGGCGATACTGGCGAAGGGGGAAATATCCGGGAAAGTTTTCCCAGTTCCGGACGTCTGTTAGACAGATGAACCGGAGGGGAAAGGTTCGACGTTTGCTACGATAGGGATGTGTGGCGGGCGAACGGACCGCGTCTTCGGATTCGTCTCGAAATTCTGAGTAACTTTCAATGTAGAAAACTTTTTCATCCGAGCTACGGTTTAATTTCTATTAATTTTTCAAAGTTTTAAATATATTCTGAAATTAATTTTAATACGAAAATAAATGCTAAAATGCTAGGCGCACCCAGCACAGTGTACACAAAAGTGTACCCAGTGGCTGACGGGTGGACCAGGGGGTCCCGGTTGACCAGTCAACATTTGACTGGTCAACAGGGGGTGGGGCCCCCTGTCATAGACTCATCTGACTAATTACAAATTAGGTAGTTTAATTAGCAGGTTAAGTTAACTAAACAAACTTTAATTAAGTCAATTAATTGATTAATTAATTAATTAGTCATAATTATTTTTATAATACTTTTTTTGTATCTTTTTTTAGAAAAAGGGTCATGGAGCCCCTTGATTAGTGGCCCTGGCTGGCCTAGCGGGCGCTGGGCGAGAGGGTTAGTAGGCGGGTGCCTGTGGAGGCCGGACCTGGGCACGCACGGCACCAGGGGGCTCAGGCTCCGCGGCTGGGCGCGGCCTCCGGCGAGGCCACCGGCCAGCGCAGAGTGGAGGGGGGGGACCGCGGCCAGCGGCAGGAGCCCCGGACGTCGTGGAGCGACAAGGGCGGCGTCAGGGCGTGGCCGGGCGGAGGCGGGGGTAGCGGCACCACCAGCAGCACGCAGCTGCAGGGCGAGCGGAGAGGCGTAGTGAGGCGCGGCCGGCAGGGGCTTCCGGCAGGCGGCGCGAGTAGCAGCGGTTCAGCAGTGGCGGCAGCAGAACGATGTGCTCGGCGGGGGGGCACAGCCACGCGGGGGCAAGCACGCACAAGGGCACGGCGACGGGTCAGTGAGCGCGTCGACCGGGGCTACGTCTGGCGGCGACTACGGTGATGATTGTCAACGAGAGCAGAGGAGAAAAGGGGGAGGGAACGCGCGGCTCACCGGGAGCCTATAGGGGACGACAGTGGGCTCGGTGAGGGTCGATGGCGACGGAATCGGCGACGGCGTGCGGTGGCCGTGGTTGAAGATGGCGACGTAGGGGACGATGCAGAGGCGCTCCTGCTCGGGTGATTCATCGAGGAGGAAGGAGGTCGAGGCGGTCCTTCTTGGCGTGGAGGCAAGGCGAGGTGGTGACGGGGGCCGCGTGCGTTACGGCGGTGGTGCCATGGCAGTGCTTGGGCGAGGGGAAAGCAGAGAGGGTGCGAGGAGAGAGAGGGATGTGAGGTCAGGGGGGTCAGACTTGATCTAGGGTTCGTCAAGGGAGAGAGGAGGGCGTCGGGGCTGCCTTACAGCCCCGGGGGAGACGGCAGATGGCCGGCGCGTGTGCATCGCCGGCAATGGTGTCGGTGGATGGGCGCCACGCCCACCCCTGCTTTCTGTAGCTGGAGATGGGGGGGCAAGTGGCGTGTGGGTTGGGCCGAAACTGCTATGTGGTCACTAGGGCCCAGATGCACAGTAATTTCCTATTTTCCCTTTTATGTATTTAAGTTAGCTACTGTTTTGTATTAGCTTGAGTGACGGAAATGAATTTAGTCAAACATGAAAACTAGCACACAATTCAAGAACAACATTGTGGTGTTGCATGAAAAGTTTTAGAGCCAAAGGAATTGTTCAAGCATTTTTAGAAAATGAAAAGGCCATTTAAAATGCTGCTGGACCAGAGAATAAATTCCCAGGGGCAAATTGGGAGTTGCAAAAATGTTGGTTTCAACATGAAAAATATCTAGGGATTATTTGCCATACTTTGAACTTTTTATTTTGCATGCTTGAGAATTTTGAATTTGAAGCTTTAATTTGAATTTGAGTTTGAACTAAGATGTGCATCAAGCGATAATTAGCAACAGTAATATGATGACATGGCATCATTAGCAGGGGATTACTGTAGCTTAAGTTTCCGGGCGTCACAGAAAGCAAAACAATAATGTCTTGTTCTTACGCTCAAACTCTAGTGACTTGGCGTAGCAAACTGGTGCAATAGGTTAGACGATGGCATGCGGTGACCTGCCAGAAATTAAGCAGGAAAATGCGGACCACCACATGACCCGCCTAGCTAGACCACATGACCATCAGCATAATTGCAATGTTAACCTGCATTGCATGCATATGGCACCTTTGCATGGCCTCCACTTCAGTTAAAATGATCAAGGTTCCTTTACCATGCTATCTTGGTGTCTCTCCCTTGCCTGCCTATCTTGGCATCTTGCTGTCACACATTCTGAAATGCTAGCTATGCTAGTATTTGTGCAGTTCAAGTATCAGTTCTGTTCTGTTTTAGATAAAAAAAAGGGTATAAGTTTCAGTTAAATTTACTCATAAGATGCTGGTTTTGAGTTGGGGATCGGTGCGCTCTTTAAACGCAAATCAAATGCCATTGTTATTCATTTTAGAAAATTGATTACGTCTACTGATTGTTGTACTACAATTCTAATTCTTCAACCGATCGAGTTTCAAATACTTCTTCCAGGTCTGGATGTTTACCTTGTTGATTCAGCATTGCCATTCCATCCCTCCTAATCAGTTTCTTGTCCTGCAATCCTTTTCGCTCTACTTCATATCTTGACAAATGTCTTGTGAATTTTCCAGAGTATGCCTAACAGTACAATCAAATAACCAGTCATTATTATCCTTTGCATCAGGCAGGCACAATAATACCTATGTCGCGTAACCACTGTGCATGGAGAGCTGTGAAGATATATTGTCATCATGAACACCACTAGCCAACACAAGCAAAATCATCATTCCCATGCTTCAGGTGGTCTTATTCTCAAGGCTGGCTGAAGTGTGTGAAGCACAGCCCCCTTCTAACACGCCAATCCAAAGGCCTTCATAACTTGACATCATTAAGGACTAAGGAGGCTAAAGCAATAGAGCATACCCAAGGAAGGAAGGATGATCCACACACAGGATTAGCATGGTAATTTAATAGTGAGTGAGGGCTTGCATGTGTCAGCAAACCCATGAAGAAGATACTTTGGTAAGAAACAATGCATGCAGATGTTATGTTTTTGAAATTTTAAACTGGCATCATTATCCAACCATACATGCATGCAGGAACACCTGTGATCATATAATGCATTTGCGAAATGTGTCTCGGATCAATCTCACACCACACCAGCTGATAACTTCAGTTTACACACGACTGAAAAATGACAATGACTACTTACTGGACGCCAATTAATCAGACAATCTCCTGATGGGAACAAATAAGGGGCGTCATGCACCTGAGGTAAATTCACTTCTTTCCTTGAGTAAAACCAGACTACTGACTGTACTCTATTTAATCAGACAAGAAAGCAGGTAGTAGCAGTACAATACAAGTCCATAAAATAGAGGGCACACTACCATAATAATACAAGTCAGCAACCACAAGCATAGTAATTAATCAGAGAACAGACCATAGCAGATTAATCAACACAGAAATGCTTTCAAACAGCATATTAAAAGTCACAGTCAATACACAACCAAACAAACAGTTGCCTGGTGCATCAGTCATAGTTGGACAGGTTATATATATAACTAATCTAATGCAGATGCATAGCATAAGGCATAGTTGGACACCTTACATATATAACTAAACACGATGCAGAAATACTACTATAGGAACTTCAACAAACTAATACCAAGCAGTTCTTAAAAGATTCGTTCCGTGTCAGGCTCTCCATTCAGCCCCACTTGTGTGAACGCAACCTCTGGTTCGTCCCTTTGAAAATCCCTGTCAACACCAGCAAGCATCTCCACGTCCAAAGCAAGACGGGACCAAGCAACAGAGATCTCCACCTCGGCACCGAGGAGGCAACACCGACCACGATCTATGTTGCATTCTTGGGCTTCGAAGCAGACCTGAGCTTTTGCAGGGAGAACGCCGGGTGGTGCATAGGCCTGTATTTCAACTTCCAGCTGTCCGCTTGGTTCTACAGAAACAACTTGCCTTGACAGATAAAGGTATCCATCTGAACGCGCAGGTCTACCTCCATCTTTTGAATCAAGCAGCAAGATTTCCCCAGACGAAGGCTGAGCGACATACTTGATTTCAACCATCACTGTCCTCCATAAGTTCCCGTGATGCCGGGGAGCAAGCAACCCGAACACCATGTCCAAATGGCCACGCCCCATTGTCTTTGACGACACGTACGCCAATGATGGTGGCCTGGACCGAACCTAGAAATCGCTCCAAGCGTAACTCCATCGCGCAGAAGCAGTTCTGAAAGCAGATGGTGGATACACCAATACGGCATCGGGTTTGGCGGTATGTATCTGTGATCAACGGCCTGTCCCGAGACTTGACGCTGCCTTTCACCATAAGCTGGACCTCATAATTAACATAGTCCTCAAACAAAACAGCGCGAGACGGGCCGATCAGGCGCAGATAAGGATCCTGCGTGCACAAGCATCATCATATCAGCCACCGCATTAATTAATAATCAACAAGGGAGGACGCAGGCAGACAGGCAAGAAGATCCCCAAAAGAAAATGGAGAGCAAATTAATACACCAGCAACCGTACATTTTGAGTAAGTTTTTGGGAGTTGCTCCTATCGCAAAAGAAGATAAGGTTGCGGTTGTAGTCCACGCCATCACGGGCAGCGACCACACCATACACGGACAATGGAAATTTGAAGCCGCCTTTCACCTCTGTAAGCTTGACAGAGAAGATCTGCACGGCAGGTTCTATGCCAGCGCCCCATGGGATGCGCCCAGGTGCCAAGTGTGTAAACTGCATGGAACTCACTGTCGCTGCACCCAAGTAAATCAGATGTCAGAACTCTAACATGAACTGAGTAAATCCCCTATTCCCTTGTTAAGGAAGGACAACCGTCAAAGGTAAACTAGTTAAATTAAACAAGAGTGAGAAAACAAAGCCACATGGTTAATTACTACTCACACTTGTTAAGGAAGTGACCGCTGCGTCGGCTAAACGCAGCCTCCCAGTCATGACGGAATGACTCAAACATGAGCTTCTCGGTAGACATCACCCTCTTCTCCTTGGCTAATTGTGCCTCTGATTTGCCTCTGTCTACCTCATCGTCGTCAACACAATCAGTGTCAGCTCGATCATGGCCATCACCGTTTATGGACACTTTTGCCGTTGTGTTGGTGGGAATGGGATCAGGTTTCTCTGATACATTGGTATCTTGAGCATCAGCCTCCATCACTGCCTCAGCATCAATCTCCGAAATTGGTGTGGAGCCGGTGATCCTCTGGACTCCCTCCTCCTCCATGGCTAGCTTGCCACACTCCATCTCATCCTCTTCCTCGTCGTCACCAGAACCATCAGCACCATCATCATCATCTGAAATTGGATCTGCTCCTAATGTCGAACTCAGATCACTGAGACCATTCATATGCTTCCCCGAGGGGTCCGAGTCCGACAGATCACAGATCGCGGGGGAGGTGTGGGCAGTTCCGGCGGTTATCCCCAGCCGCTTTCGCAAGACCTTGACACGATTGTCGAGAAAACCAAGCCCCTTCTGCGTGCCCAGACTACGGTAGGAGTTGGAAGAATCGAACCTCTCCTTCTCGGGCGTGCCCTTCTCCTTCTTCTTCTTCATCATCAGCGTATTGCGGAGGTCCGTGAAGAACTCGAGCTCATCAGCAAGGTCAGCTCGGTTCCTCTTGCGACGAGGCTGATTCCGCTGCACGACCTCCTCTTCCATCTGCATCTCCAACTCACGAGTCACGAGGCGTCTGCGCCTCCTATTTTTTCTGGCTGCCACCCGCCATCGCTCGCCTTTTTGTGGTTCCCTCGCCGCCGGCTGCACCCCGCCGCCTCCGCCGCCGCCGCCGCCTGGGTTTTCACGAAAGAGGGATTTTGTTTTTCTTGAGCGATTCTAGGGAAACTTTTCGTTTCTCCCTCAGCCGGCCGGTCCGGCCCGGACAAATAGATCGAGAAGCACCGGGATGATAGGTCGTTATTAGGGCAACTTCAATGTGGAGACCCAAATGGACACGGATTTTGTTCGGATTTTGTCCGTTTGCGTCGTCCGTCCACCTAGCGGATATGAGGCGGACACGCGCGGCCGGTGGATGAACCCAACGCAGAAGATGCAAAAACGGACACGCACGGCGGAGGATTCGAGGCGGCTGTTCCAGCGGCTATGGACGGACGAGGCGGAGTTGCATCCTGCGCGGGTTCCTCATCTTCAAGAGCGGGCATGGCGGCATCTACGAGCACCGCGGCGGCGAGCTGCATCTGGCGCCCGGCCTTCAAGCACGACGGCGAGCACCGCGGTGGCCTGCGCCGGTGGCCTCGACGGTGAGCTGGGCGAGCAGGCGCGCGGCGGGTGCGGACGAGGTGGCGCCGCGAGCGGCGACGCGCGCGGTGGGCTGCGGGACGCGCGGTGAGCTACGGGTGAAGGAAATATGCCTTAGAGGCAATAATAAAGTTATTGTTTGTTTCCTTATATCATGATAAATGTTTATTATTCATGTTAGAATTGTACTAACCAGAAACATGATACATGTGTGAATACATAAAAAAACATAATGTCACTAGTATGCCTCTACTTAACTAGCTCATTAATCAAAGATGGTTATGTTTTTTAACCATAGACATGAGTTGTCATTTGATTAACGGGATCACATCATTGACTTGACCCATTCCGTTAGCTTAGCACTTGATCGTTTAGTATGTTGCTATTGCTCTCTTCATGACTTATACATGTTCCTATAACTATGAGATTATGCAATCCCGTTTATCGAAGGAACACTTTATGTGCTTCAAACGTCACAACGTAACTGGGTGATTATAAAGGAGCTCTACAGGTGTCTCCAAAGGTACATGTTGAGTTGGCGTATTTCGAGATTAGGTTTTGTCACTCCAATTGTCGGAGAGGTATCTCTGGGCCCTCTCGGTAATGCACATCACTATAAGCCTTGCAAGCAATGTAGCTAATGAGTTAGTTACTGAATGATGCATTACATAACGAGTAAAGAGACTTGCCGGTAACGGGATTGAACTAAATATTGAGATACCGACAATCGAATCTCGGGCAAATAACATACCAATGACAAAGGGAACAACGTATGTTGTTATGTG
Organism: Triticum dicoccoides; assembly: GCF_002162155.2. Classification (NCBI taxonomy): domain Eukaryota; kingdom Viridiplantae; phylum Streptophyta; class Magnoliopsida; order Poales; family Poaceae; genus Triticum; species Triticum dicoccoides. The sequence goes on from NC_041385.1 coordinate 58,365,959, forward strand.
GTTTGACCGATAAAGATCTTCGTAGAATATGTAGGAGTCAATATGAGCATCCAGGTTCCGCTATTGGTTATTGACCGGAAACGTGTCTCGGTCATGTCTACATAGTTCTCGAACCCGTAGGGTACGCACGCTTAAAGTTTCAATGATGGTTATATTATGAATTTATGAGTTTTGATGTACCGAAGGTTGTTTGGAGTCCCGGATGTGATCACGAATATGACGAGGAGTCTCGAAATGGTCGAGACATGAAGATTGATATATTGGAAGCCTATATTTGGATATCGAAAGTGTTCCGGGTGAAATCGGGATTTTACCGGAGTACGAGGGGTTACTGGAACCCCTTCGGGGGCTTAATGGGCCATAGTGGGCCTTAGTGGAGAAGAGGAGAGGCGGCAAGCGCTGGGCCACGCGCCCCTCCCCCCTAGTCCGAATAGGACAAGGAGAGGGGGCGGCGCCCCCCTTTCCTTCCTCTCTCTCCCTCCTCTTTCGCCCCTTCTCCAAATGAACAAGGAAAGGAGGGAGTCCTACTCCCGGTGGGAGTAGGACTCCCCATGGCGCGCCTCCTCCCTGGTCGGCCGCACCTCCCCCCTTGCTCCTTTATATACGGGGGCAGGGGGCACCTCTAGATACAACAACAGATCATTGATCTCTTAGCCGTGTGCGTTGCCCCCCTCCACCATAGTCCTCCTCGATAATATTGTAGCGGTGCTTAGGCGAAGCCCTGCAAGGGTAGAACATCAACATCGCCACCACGCCGTTGTGCTGACGGAACTCTCCCGCGACACTCGGCTGGATTGGAGTTCGAGGGACGTCATCGAGCTGAACTTGTGCTAGAACTCGGAGGTGCCGTACTTTCGGTGCTTGATCGGTCGGGCCGTGAAGACGTACCACTACATCAACCGCGTTGTTCTAACGCTTCCGCTTTCGGTCTACAAGGGTACGTGGACAACACTCTCCCTTCTCGTTGCTACGCATCACCATGATCTTGTGTGTGCGTAGAATTTTTTTTGAAATTACTACGTTCATCAACAGTGGCAACAGAGCCTGGTTTTATGCGTAGATGTTATATGCATGAGTAGAACACAAGTGAGTTGTGGGCGATACAAGTCATACTGCTTACCAGCATGTCATACTTTGGTTCGGCGGTATTGTTGGATGAAGCAGTCTGGACCGACATTACGCGTACGCTTACGCGAGACTGGTTCTACCGACGTGCTTTGCACACAGATGGCTGACGGGTGTCAGTTTCTCCAACTTTAGTTGAACCGAGTGTGGCTACGTCCGGTCCTTGAGAAGGTTAAAATAGCACTAACTTGACGAACTATCGTTGTGGTTTTTATGCGTAGGTAAGAACGGTTCTTACTCAGCCCGTAGCAGCCACGTAAAACTTGCAACAACAAAGTAGAGGACGTCTAACTTGTTTTTGCAGGGCATGTTGTCATGTGATATGGTCAAGACGTGATGCTATATTTTGTTGTATGAGATGATCATGTTTTGTAACCGAGTTATCGGCAACTGGCAGGAGCCATATGGTTGTCGTTTTATTGTATGCAATGCAATCGCCCTGTAATTGCTTTACTTTATCACTAAGCGGTAGCGATAGTCGTAGAAGCAATAGTTGGCGAGACGACAATGATGCTACGATGAAGATCAAGGTGTCGCACCGGTGACAATGGTGATCATGACGGTGCTTCAGAGATGGAGATCACAAGCACAAGATGATGATGGTCATATCATATCACTTATATTGATTGCATGTGATGTTTATCCTTTATGCATCTTATTTTGCTTTGATTGACGGTAGCATTATAAGATGATCTCTCACTAAATTTCAAGGCATAAGTGTTCTCCCTGAGTATGCACCATTGCGAAAGTTCTTCGTGCTGAGACATGATACGTCTCCAACGTATCTATAATTTTTTATTGTTCCATGCTATTATATTACCCCTTTTGGATGTCTATGGGCTTTATTTTACACATTTATATCATTTTTGGGACTAACCTACTAACCGGAGGCCCAGCCCATATTGCTGTTTTTTTGCCTATTTCAGTATTTCGAAGAAAAGGAATATCAAACGGAGTCCAAATGGAATGAAACCTTCGGGAGCGTGATTTTTGGAATGAACGTGATCCAGAGGACTTGGAGTGCAAGTCAAGAAGCTGCCGAGGCCCCCAGGAGATAGGAGGCCCCCCCCCTCCTGTAGGGCACGCCCCTGTCTCGTGGGCCCCTTGGGCGGCCACCGACGTACTTCTTCCTCCTATATATACCTACGTACCCCGAAAGCATCCGGTGGCACCACGAAACACAATTTCCACCACCGCAACCTTCTGTATCCGCGAGATCCCATCTTGGAGCCTTCGCTGGCACTCTGCCGGAGGGGGAATCGACCACGGAGGACTTCTACATCAACATTCTTGCCCCTCCGATGAGTTGTGAGTAGTTTACCACAGACCTACGGGTCCATAGTTATTAGCTAGATGGCTTCTTCTCTCTTTTTGGATCTCAATACAATGTTCTCCCCCTCTCTTGTGGAGATCTATTCGATGTAAACTCTTTTTGTGGTGTGTTTGTCGAGATCCAATGAATTGTGGGCTTATGATCAAGTTTATCTATGAATATTATGTGAATCTTCTCTGAATTCTTTTATGTATGATTGAGTTATCTTTGCAAGTCTCTTCGAATTATCAGTTTGGTTTGGCCTACTAGATTGATCTTTCTTGCCATGGGAGAAGTGCTTAGCTTTGGGTTCAATCTTGTGGTGTCCTTACCCAGTGACAGAAAGGGTTGCAAGGCACGTATTGTATTGTTGCCATCGAGGATAACAAGATGTGGTTTATATCATATTGCATGAGTTTATCCCTCTACATCATGTCATCTTGCTTAATGCGTTACTCTGTTCTTATGAACTTAATACTCTAGATGCAGGCAAGAGTCGGTCGATGTGTGGAGTAATAGTAGTAGATGCAGGCAGGAGTCGGTCTACTTGTTATGGACGTGATGCCTATATACATGATCATGCCTAGATAATCTCATAACTATGCGCTTTTCTATCAATTGCTCGACAGTAATTTGTTCACCCACCGTAATACTTATGCTATCTTGAGAGAAGCCTCTAGTGAAACCTATGGCCCCCGGGTCTATCTCTTATCATATTTGCTTTCAATCTACTTTTATTTGCATCTTTACTTTTTGCATCTATATTATAAAATACCAAAAATATATTTATCTTATCATACTATTTTTATTAGATCTCACTTTCGCAAGTGGCCGTGAAGGGATTCACAACCCCTTTATCGCGTTGGTTGCGAGTTCTCAGTTTGTTTGTGTAGGTGCGCGGGACTTTTGAGGAGCCTCCTACTGGATTGATACCTTGGTTCTCAAAAACTGAGGGAAATACTTACGCTACTATTGCTGCATCACCCTCTCCTCTTCGAGGAAAACCAACGCAAGCTCAAGACGTAGCAAGAAGGATTTCTGGCGCCGTTGCCGGGGAGGTCTTCGCTCAAGTCAACATACCAAGTACCCATCACAAACCCATCTCCCTCGCGTTTACATTATTTGCCATTTCCCTCTCGTTTTCCTCTCCCCCACTTCACCCTTACCGTTTTATTCGCCCTCTCTTTCCCAATCTCCTCCTCTCTTTTCCGTTTGCCTTGACATTGCCATGGTCGAATCAAAAAGAACTAAGGGCCCTTTCCTAGGTTTTAATACCTTGGATAACCCCTCTATCCTCTCTAAGCTTATGAATAATGACGCTATAGAAAGACCCACCGGGGTCTCCAATGAGAGCTTGAATAATTTTGATGAGGATGACTCTGGAATTTTTCGCTATTTACTTGATGAGTCTTTAAAAGATGCTTGGGATAGGTTATTAAGGATTCGGGCCAGCTATGTGCCACAATATGAAATTGAAGATTACTTAAAAAGTTTTTATGTTGGCTTGCCCGCTTCTTTTAAACAAGTTTTAGATTCTATTTTTGAAGGAAGTTTTCTTGAAAGGGATGCTATAGATACTTATGAAAAAATGAAAATCATATTTGGGCACCCTATGAATGATAAGGTTGAATCAACTACTTTCTTGTGCTTTTATCAAAATGAAATTATTAAAGAGATGAAGTCTAGTTTAGAGGCAAACTTCCGTAATGTGCTTAATCTTACTTCTTCCATTAATGGCCATGTGCTTACCTTAAATAGAAGATTGAATGCCATAGAAAGGAGATCCTCCTCTCTGAGTGCCAAAGATGGCACTACTTAGACCTATCTTTGCTTTTATGCCTAGCTAGGGGCGTTAAACGATAGCTAGTTGGGAGGCAACCCAATTTTCTTTATGTTTTTTTGTGCTCCTGTTTAGTAATAAATCTTGCATCTACCTTCTGTTTATATGTGTTTTTATCTTTTAATTAGTGTTTGTGCCAAGTAGAACCTATAGGACAACCTACGATGATAGTTGATTTGATTGTGCTGAAAAACAGAAACTTTGCGCGCACGAATATAATTTTGTTAAATCACACGAACATGCTTTTGCGTTCAGTCTTTTTGCTTATGTTCAATAAAAAAATTATCCAGGACTGCCTATTTTGGTAGGATTTTTAGAGTTCCATAAGTTTGCGTTAGTTACAGATTGCTACAGACTGCTTTGTTTTTGACAGATTCTGTTTTTCGTGTGTTGTTTGCTTATTTCAATGCATCTATGGCTAGTAAATTAGTTTATAAACCATAAATAAGTTGGAATACAGTAGGTTTAACACAAAAATTAATAAATAATGAGTTCATTGCAGTACCTTATGTGGTGGTTTTGTTTTCTTTCTCTAACGGAGCTTATAAGATTTCCTGTTGAGTTTTGTGTTGTGAAGTTTTCAAGTTTTGGGTAAAGCTTTTATGGACTATGGAATAAGGAGTGGCAAGAGCCTAAGCTTGGGGATGCCTATGGCACCCCAAGATATTCAAGAATAGAAAAAAGCCTAAGCTTGGGGATGCCCCGGGAAGGCATCCCCTCTTTCGTCTTCGTTCATTGATAACTTTACTTGGAGCTATATTTTTATTCGCCACATGATATGTGTTTTGCTTGGAGCGTCGTGTATTATATTAGTCTTTGCTTTTTATTTTACCACAATCATCCTTGCTGTACACACCTTTTGGGAGAAGCCTATTTGATTAGAATTTGCTAGAATACTCTATGTGCTTCACTTATATCTTTTGAGATTGATAGTTTTTGCTCTAGTGCTTCACTTATATCTTTTAGAGCACGGTGGTGTCTTAATTTTGAAGAAATTTTTAGTCTCTCATGCTTCACATATATCCTTTTGAGAGTCTTTTAGAACAGCATGGTAGTTTCTATGGTCACAAAGTTGGTCCTAGAATGATGAGCATCCAAGTTGGGTATAATAAAAACTATCATAGAAAAAGAATTGGATGCTATGATCAATTTGATGCTTGATAATTGTTTTGAGATATAAAGGTAGTAATGTTAGGGTCATGCTAGTGGGTAATTATGAAATTTAGAAATACTTTTGTTGAAGTTGGCAAGTCCCGTAGCATGCATGTATGGTAAAAGTTGTGTGACAAATTTGTTATATGAGGTGCTCTTTTGATTGTCTTCCTTATGAGTGGCAGTCGGGGACGAGCGATGGTCTTTTCCTACTAATCTATCCCTCTTGGGGCATGCGTAGTAGTACTTTGCTTAGAGGGCTAAGTAGGCTTTTGCAATAAGTATATGAGTTCTTTTTGACTAATGTGAGTCCATGGATATATGCACACTCATCCTTCCAATTTGCTAGCCTTTATTATTACCGCGCAACTTTCGCCGGTATCATAAACCCCTTATTTACCTTCCTCAAAACAGCCAACATACCTACCTATTATGGCATTTCCATAGCCATTCCGAGATATATTGCCATGCAACTTTCCACCTTTCCTTTTATTATGACACGTTCCGTCATTGTCATATTGCTCTTTGCATGATCATGTAGTTGACATCGTATTTGTGGCAAGGCCACTTTCATAATTTTCATACATGTCACTCTTGATTCATTGCATATCCCGGTACACCACCGGAGGCATTCATATAGAGTCATATCTTGTTCTAGCTTTGAGTTGTAATTCTTGAGTTGTAAATCCATAAAAGTGTGATGATCTTCATTATTAGAGCATTGTCGTAGTGAGGAAAGGATGATGAAGGCTATGATTCCCCTACAAGTCGGGATGAGACTTCGGACTTTACAAAAAGAAGAAAAAAATGAAAAAAAAGAGAAAGGCCAAAAAGAAAAAAAGAAAGGCCAAAGAAAAAAGAAAGAAAGAAAATGAGAGAAAAAGAGAGAAGGGACAATGCTACTATCTCTTTTTCCACACTTGTGCTTCAAAGTAGCACCATGATCTTCATGATAGAGAGTCTCCTATGTTGTCACTTTCATATACGAAGTGGGAATTTTTCATTATATAACTTGGCTTGTATATTCCAATGATGGGCTTCCTCAAAATGCCCTAGGTCTTCGTGAGCAAGCAAGTTGGATGCACACCCACTTTGTTTCTTTTGTTGAGCTTTCATATATTTATAGCTCTAGTGCATCCGTTGCATGGCAATCCCTACTCACTCACATTGATATCTATTAATGGGCATCTCTATATAGCCCGTTAATACACCTAGTTGATGTGAGACTATCTTCTCCCTTTTTGTCCTCACAACCACCACCATATAGCACCATAGTGCTATGTCCATGGCTTACTCTCATGTATTGCGTAAGAGTTGAAAAAGTTGAAGCGCGTTAAAAAGTATGAAACAATTGCTCGGCTCGTCTTCGGGGTTGTGCATGATGGGAGTATTTTGTGTAATGAAAATGAAGCATAGCCTAACTATATGATTTTGTAGGGATAAGCTTTCTTCGGCTATGTTATTTTGATAGGACATGATTATTTGTTAGTATGGTTGTTGGGGAACGTAGTAATTTCAAAAAAATTCCTACGCACACGCAAGATCATGGTGATGCATAGCAACGCGAGGGGAGAGTGTGTCCACGTACCCTCGTAGACCAAAGCGGAAGCATTAGAACAACGCGGTTGATGTAGTCGTACGTCTTCACGGCCCGACCGATCAAGCACCTAAACTACGGCACCTCCGAGTTCTAGCACACGTTCAGCTCGATGACGTCCCTCGAACTCCGATCCAGCCGAGTGTCGAGGGAGAGTTCCGTCAGCACGACAGCGTGGTACCGATCTTGATGTTCTACTGTCGCTGGGCTTCGCCTAAGCACCGCTACGATATTATCGAGGTGGACTATGGTGGAGGGGGGCACCGCACACGGCTAAGAGATCCAAGGGATCAATTGTTGTTGTGTCTAGAGGTGCCCCCCTGCCCCCGTATATAAAGGAGCTAGGGGGAGGGGGTCGGCCGGCCAGGAGGGGCGCGCCAGGAGGAGTCCTCCTCCCACCGGGAGTAGGACTCCCCCCCCCCCTTCCTTGTTGGAGTAGGAGAGAAGGAAAGAGGGGGAGAGGAGGAAGGAAAAGGGGGCTGCACCCCTTGTCCAATTCGAACCAGAGGGGGGCTGCACGCATCCTTCCTTTCAGCCTCTCTCCTCTATTCCCGTATGGCCCAATAAGGCCCATATACTCCCCGACGAATTCCCGTAACTCTCCGGTACTCCGAAAAATACCCGAATCACTCAGAACCTTCCCGAAGTCCGAATATAGTCGTCCAATATATCGATCTTTACGTCTCGACCATTTCGAGACTCCTCATCATGTCCTCGATCTCATCTGGGACTCCAAACTCCTTCGGTACATCAAAACTCATAAACTCATAATATAACTGTCATCGAAACCTTAAGCGTGCGGACCCTACGGGTTCGAGAACAGTGTAGACATGACCGAGATACGTCTCCAGTCAATAACCAATAGCGGAACCTGGATGCTCATATTGGCTCCCACATATTCTACGAAGATCTTTATCGGTCAAACCGCATAACAACATACATTATTCCCTTTGTCATCGGTATGTTACTTGCCCGAGATTCGATCGTCGGTATCTCAATACCTAGTTCAATCTCGTTACCGGCAAGTCTCTTTACTCGTTCCGTAATACATCGTCCTGCAACTAACTCATTAGTTGCAATGCTTGCAAGGCTTAAGTGATGTGTATTACCGAGAGGGCCCATAGATACATCTCCGACAATCGGAGTGACAAATCCTAATCTCGAAATACGCCAACCCAACATGTACCTTCGGAGACACCTATAGAGCTCCTTTATAATCACCCAGTTACGTTGTGATGTTTGGTAGCACACAAAGTGTTCCTCCGATAAACGGGAGTTGCATAATCTCATAGTCATAGGAACATGTACAAGTCATGAAGAAAGCAGTAGCAACATACTAAACGATCAAGTGCTAAGCTAACGGAATGGGTCAAGTCAATCACATCATTCTCCTAATGATGTGATCCCGTTAATCAAATAACAACTCATGTCTATGGTTAGGAAACTTAACCATCTTTGATTAATGAGCTAGTCAAGTAGAGGCATACTGGTGACATTATGTTTGTCTATGTATTCACACATGTATTATGTTTCCGGTTAATACAATTCTAGCATGAATAATAAACATTTATCATGAAATAAGGAAATAAATAATAACTTTATTATTGCCTCTAGGGCATATTTCCTTCAGTCTCCCACTTGCACTAGAGTCAATAATCTAGTTCATATCATCATGTGATTTAACACCAATATTCACATATGTATGTAATTAATACCCATAGTTCACATCGTCATGTGATCAACACCCAAAGGGTTTACTAGAGTCAATAATCTAGTTCACATCGCTATGTGATTAACACCCAAAGAGTACTAAGGTATGATCATGTTTTGCTTGTGAGAGAAGTTTAGTCAACGGGTCTGTCATATTCAGAGCCGTATGTATTTTGCAAATGTTCTTTGTCTTCAAATGCTCTGCACGGGGCTACTCTAGCTAATTGCTCCCACTTTCAATATGTATCCAGATTGATACTTAGAGTCATCTGGATTAGTGTAAAAGTTTGCATCGATGTAACTTTTACGACAAACTCTTTTATCACCTCCATAATCGAGAAACATCTCCTTAGTCCTCACTAAGGATATTCTTGACCGCTGTCTAGTGATCTAATATTAGATCAAAATTGTATTTCTTTGCCAAACTCAGAGCAAGGTATACAATAGGTCTGGTATACAGCATAGCATACTTTATAGAACCTATGACTGAGGCATAGGGAATGACTTATCATTCTCTTTTTCTATTTTCTGCCATGATCGGCTTTTGAGTCTTACTCAACTTCACACCTTGCAACACAGACAAGAACTCCTTCTTTGACTGTTCTATTTTGAACTACTTCAAAATCTTATCAAGGTATGTACTTATTGAAAAATCTTATCAAACATCTTGATCTATCTTATAGATCTTGATGCTCAATGTGTAAGCAGCTTCACCGGGGTCTTTCATTGAAAAACTTTTATTCAAGTATCCTTTTATGCTATCCAAAAATTCTATATCATTTCCAATCAATAATATGTCTTGCACATATAATATCAGAAATGCTACAGAGCTCCCACTCACTTTCTTATAAATACAGGCCTTTCCAAAAGTCTGTATAAAACCATATGCTTTGATTAACTCATCAAAGCGTATATTCCAACTCCAAGATGCTTGCACCAGTCCATTGATGGATCACTGGAGCTTGCACATTTTGTTAGCACCTTTAGGATTGACAAAACCTTCTGGTTGCATTATATACAACTCTTCTTTAAAGAATCCATTGAGGAATGCAGTTTTGACATCCATTTGCCAGATTTCATAAAATGTGGCAATTGCTAATATGATTCGGACAGACTTAAGCATCAATACGAGTGAGAAAATCTCATCATATTCAACACCTTGAACTTGTAGAAAACCTTTCGCAACAAGTCGAGCTTAGTAGATAGTAACACTACTATCAGTGTCCGTCTTCCTCTTGAAGATCCATTTATTTAACATGGCTTGCTGATCATCGAGCAAGTCAATCAAAGTCCATACTTTGTTCTCATACATGGATCCCATCTCAGATTTCATGGCCTCAAGCCATTTCGCGGAATCTGGGCTCATCATCGCTTCCTCATAGTTCGTAGGTTTATCATGGTCTAGTAACATGACTTCTAGAACAGGATTATCGAACCACTCTGGTGCGGATCTTACTCTGGAAGACCTGTGAGGTTTTGTAGTAACTTGATCTGAAGTTTCATGATCATCATCATTAGCTTCCTCACTAATTGGTGTAGGAATCACTGGAACTGATTTCTGTGATGAACTACTTTCCAATTCAGGAGAAGGTACAATTACCTCATCAAGTTCTACTTTCCTCCCACTCACTTCTTTCGAGAGAAACTTCTTCTCTAGAAAGGATCCATCTTAGCAACGAATAACTTGCCTTCGGATCTGTGATAGAAGATGTACCCAATAGTTACCTTTGGGTATTCTATGAAGGCGCACTTCTCCGATTTGGGTTCGAGCTTATCAGGTTGAAACTTTTTCACATAAGCACCGCAGCCCCAAACTTTTAAGAAACGACAGCTTAGGTTTATTGCTAAACCAGAGTTCATACGGTGTCGTCTCAACGAATTTAGATGGCGCCCTATTTAACGTGAATGCAGCTCTTTCTAATGCATAATCCCAAAACGATAGTGGTAAATCAGTAAAATACATCATAGATTGCACCATATCCAATAAAGTGCAGTTACGACATTCGGACACACCATTACGCTGTGGTGTTCCAGGTGGCATGAGTTTGTGAAACTATTCCACATTGTTTTAACTGAAGGCCAAACTCGTAACTCAAATATTCATCTTCACAATCAGATCGTATAAACTTTATTTTATTGTTACTATGATTCTTCACTTCACTCTGAATTTCTTTGAACATTGCAAATGTTTTAGACTTGTGTTTCATTAAGTAGATATACCCATATCTGCTCAAATCATCTGTGAAGGTCAGAAAATAACGATACTTGCCACGAGCATCAATACTCATTGGATCTGCATACATCAGTATGTATTATTTCCAACAAGCCAGTATCTCGTTCCATTGTTCCGAAGAACGGAGTTTTAGTCATCTTGCCCAAAAGGCACAGTTCACAAGCATCAAATGATTCATAACCAAGTGATTCCGAAAATCCATCTTTATTGAGTTTCTTCATGCGCTTTACACCGATATGACCCAAACGGCAGTGCCACAAATAAGTTGCACTATCATTATTAACTTTGCATCTTTTGGCATCAATATTATGAATATGTGTATCACTATGATCGAGATCCAATAAACTATTTTCATTGGGTGTATGACCATCGAAGGTTTTATTCATGTAAACAGAACAACAATTATTCTCTGATTTTAAATGAATAACCGTATTGCAATAAACATGATCAAATCATATTCATGCTCAACGCAAACGCCAAATAACATTTATTTATGTTTAACACTAATCCCGAAAGTATAGGGAGTGTGCGATGATGATCATATCAATCTTGGAACTACTTCCAACACTCATCGTCACTTCCCCTTCAACTAGTCTCTGTTTATTCCATAACTCCTGTTTCGAGTTACTAATCTTAGCAACCGAACAAGTATCAAATACTCAGGGGCTACTATAAATACTAGTAAGGTACACATCAATAACCTGTATATCAAATATACCCCTGTTCACTTTGCCATCCTTCTTATCCACCAAATATTCAGGGCATTTCCATTTCCAGTGACCATTTCCTTTGCAGTAGAAGCACTTAGTTTCAGGCTTTGGTCCAGCTTTGGGCTTCTTCACGGGAGTGACAACTTGCTTGCCATTCTACTTGAAGTTCCCTTTCTTTCCCTTTGCCCTTTTTCTTGAAACTAGTGGTCTTGTCAATCATCAACACTTGATGCTCTTTTCTTGATTTCTACCTTCGTCGATTTCAGCATCACGAAGAGCTCGGGAATCGTTTTTGTCATCCCTTGCATACTATAGTTCATCACAAAGTTCTACTAACTTGGTGATGGTGACTAGAGAACTCTGTCAATCACTATCTTATCTGGAAGATTAACTCCCACTTGATTCAAGCGGTTGCAGTACCCAGACAATCTGAGCACATGCTCACTAGTTGAGCGATTCTCCACCATCTTTTAGCCATAGAACTTGTTGGAGACTTCATATCTCTCAACTCGGGTATTTGCTTGAAATATTAACTTCAACTCCTGGAACATCTCATATGGTCCATGATGTTCAAAACATCTTTGAAGTCCCGATTCTAAGCCGTTTAAGCATGGTGCACTAAACTATCAAGTAGTCATCATATCGAGCTAGCCATACGTTCATAACGTCTGCATCTGCTCCTGCAATAGGTCTGTCACCTAGCGGTGCATTAAGGACATAATTCTTCTGTGCAGCAATGAGGATAAACCTCAGATCACGGATCCAATCCGCATCATTGCTACTAACATCTTTCAACATAATTTTCTCTAGGAACATATCAAAATAAACATATGAAAGCAACAACGCAAGCTATTGATCTACAACATAATTTGCAAAATACTACTAGGACTAAGTTCATGATAAATTTAAGTTCAATTAATCATATCCGATCTAATCCTCTATTGATCTACAATTTAAATTTAAGTTCAATTACTTAAGAACTCCCACTTAGATAGACATCCCTCTAATCCTCTAAGTGATTACGTGATCCATATCAACTACACCATGTCCGATCATCACATGAGATGGAGTAGTTTCAACGGTGAACATCAATATATTGATCATATCTACTATATGATTCACGCTCGACCTTTCGGTCTCCGTGTTCCGAGGCCATATCTGTTATATGCTAGGCTCGTCAAGTTTAACCTGAGTATTCCGCATGTGCAACTATTTTGCACCCGTTGTATTTGAACGTAGAGCCTATCACACCCGATCATCACGTGGTGTCTCAGCACGAAGAACTTTCACAACGGTGCATACTCAGGGAGAACACTTCTTGAAATTTTTAGTGAGAGATCATCTTAAAATACTACCGTCAATCAAAGCAAGATAAGATGCATAAAGGATAAACATCACATGCAATCAATATAAGTGATATGATATGGCCATCATCATCTTGTGCTTGTGATCTCCATCTTCGAAGCACCGTCGTGATCAACATAGTCACCGGCGCGACACCTTCATCTCCATCGTAGCATCGTTATCGTTACACCATCTATTGCTTCTACGACTATCGCTACCGCTTAGTGATTAAGTAAAGCAATTACAGGGCGTTTGCATTTCATACAATAAAGTGACAACCATATGGCTCCTGCCAGTTGCCGATAACTTCGGTTACAAAACATGATCATCTCATACAATAAAATATAGCATCACGTCTTGACCATATCACATCACAACATGCCCTGCAAAAATAAGTTAGACGTCCTCTACTTTGTTGTTTGCAAATTTTACGTAGCTGCTACGGGCTGAGCAAGAACCGTTCTTACCTACGCATCAAAACCACAATGATAGTTCGTCAAGTTAGTGATGTTTTAACCTTCGCAAGGACCGGGCGTAGCCACACTCGGTTCAACTAAAGTTGGAGAAACAGACACCCGCTAGTCACCTGTGTGCAAAGCACGGCGATAAAACCAGTCTCGCGTAAGCGTACCCGTAATGTCGGTCCGGGCCGCTTCATCCAACAATACCACTGAACCAAAGTATGACATGCTGGTAAGTAGTATGACTTGTATCGCCCACAACTCATTTGTGTTCTACTCATGCAAATAACATCAACGCAAAAAACCTAGGCTTGGATGCCACTGTTGGGGAACGTAGTAATTTCAAAAAAATTCCTACACACACGCAAGATCATGGTGATGCATAGCAACGAGAGGGAGAGTGTGTCCACGTACCCTCATAGACCGAAAGCGGAAGCGTTAGAACAACGGGGTTGATGTAGTCGTACGTCTTCACGGCCCGACCGATCAAGCACCGAAACTACGGCACCTCCGAGTTCTAGCACACGTTCAGCTCGATGACGTCCCTCGAACTCCGATCCAGCCGAGTGTCGAGGGAGAGTTCCGTCAGCACGACAGCGTGGTGACGATCTTGATGTTCTACCGTCGCAGGGCTTCGCCTAAGCACCGCTACGATATTATCGAGGTGGACTATGGTGGAGGGGGCCACCGCACACGGCTAAGAGATCCAAGGGATCAATTGTTGTTGTGTCTAGAGGTGCCCCCCTGCCCCCGTATATAAAGGAGCTAGGGGGAGGGGGTCGGCCGGCCAGGAGGGGCGCGCCAGGAGGAGTCCTCCTCCCACCGGGAGTAGGACTCCCCCCCTTCCTTGTTGGAGTTGGAGAGAAGGAAAGAGGGGGAGAGGAGGAAGGAAAAGGGGGCTGCACCCCTTGTCCAATTCGGACCAGAGGGGGGCTGCGCGCATCCTTCCTTTCAGCCTCTCTCCTCTATTCCCGTATGGCCCAATAAGGCCCATATACTCCCCGACGAATTCACGTAACTCTCCGGTACTCCAAAAAATACCCGAATCACTCAGAACCTTTCCGAAGTCCGGATATAGTCGTCCAATATATCGATCTTTACGTCTCGACCATTTCGAGACTCCTCGTCATGTCCCCTATCTCATCCGGGACTCCGAACTCCTTCGGTACATCAAAACTCATAAACTCATAATATAACTGTCATCGAAACCTTAAGCGTGCGGACCCTACGGGTTCGAGAACAATGTAGACATGACCGAGACACGTCTCCGGTCAATAACCAATAGCGGAACCTGGATGCTCATATTGGCTCCCACATATTCTACGAAGATCTTTATCGGTCAAACCGCATAACAACATACGTTATTCCCTTTGTCATCGGTATGTTACTTGCCCGAGATTCGATCGTAGGTATCTCAATACCTAGTTCAATCTCGTTACCGGGAAGTCTCTTTACTCGTTCCGTAATACATCATCCCGCAACTAACTCATTAGTTGCAATGCTTGCAAGGCTTAAGTGATGTGTATTACCGAGAGGGCCCAGAGACACCTCTCCGAAAATCGGAGTGACAAATCCTAATCTCGAAATATGCCAACCCAACATGTACCTTCGGAGACACCTGTAGAGCTCCTTTATAATCACCCAATTACGTTGTGACGTTTGGTAGCACACAAAGTGTTCCTCCGGTAAACGGAGTTGCATAATCTCATAGTCATAGGAACATGTACAAGTCATGAAGAAAGCAGTAGCAACATACTAAACGATCAAGTGCTAAGCTAACGGAATGGGTCAAGTCAATCACATCATTCTCCTAATGATGTGACCCCGTTAATCAAATAACAACTCATGTCTATGGTTAGGAAACTTAACCATCTTTGATTAATGAGCTAGTCAAGTAGAGGCATACTAGTGGCATTATGTTTGTCGATGTATTCACACATGTATTATGTTTCCAGTTAATACAATTCTAGCATGAATAATAAACATTTATCATGAAATAAGGAAATAAATAATAACTTTATTATTTCCTCTAGGGCATATTTGCTTCAATGCTTTGAAGCATTATTATTTTTATGTTTTATAAGCTTTTATTTTGAATCATTTGGATCTGAACATTCATGCCACAATAGCGAAAATTACATTGAGAATTATGCTAGGTAGCATTCCACATCAAAAATTTCTTTTTTATCATTTACCTACTGGAGGACGAGCAGGAATTAAGCTTGGGGATGCTTGATACGTCTCCAACGTATCTATAATTTTTTATTGTTCCATGCTATTATATTACCCCTTTTGGATGTCTATGGGCTTTATTTTACACATTTATATCATTTTTGGGACTAACCTACTAACCGGAGGCCCAGCCCATATTGCTGTCTTTTTGCCTATTTCAGTATTTCGAAGAAAAGGAATATCAAACGGAGTCCAAACGGAATGAAACCTTCGGGAGCGTGATTTTTGGAACGAACGTGATCTAGAGGACTTGGAGTGCAAGTCAAGAAGCTGCCGAGGCCCCCACGAGATAGGAGGGGCCCCTCCTTTGTAGGGCACACCCCCTGTCTCGTGGGCCCCTTGGGCGGCCACCGACGTACTTCTTCCTCCTATATATACCTACGTACCCCGAAAACATCGGGTGGCACCACGAAACACAATTTCCACCACTGTAACCTTCTGTATCCGCGACATCCCATCTTGGAGCCTTCGCCGGCACTCTGCCGGAGGGGGAATCGACCACGGAGGACTTCTACATCAAAATCCTTGCCCCTACGATGAGTTGTGAGTAGTTTACCACAGACCTACGGGTCCATAGTTATTAGCTAGATGGCTTCTTCTCTCTTTTTGGATCTCAATACAATGTTCTCCCCCTCTCTTGTGGAGATCTATTCGATGTAAACTCTTTTTGCGGTGTGTTTGTCGAGATCCGATTAATTGTGGGCTTATGATCAAGTTTATCTATGAATAATATTTGAATCTTCTCTGAATTCTTTTATGTATGATTGAGTTATCTTTGCAAGTCTCTTCGAATTTATCAGTTTGGTTTGGCCTACTAGATTGATCTTTCTTGCCATGGGAGAAGTGCTTAGCTTTGGGTTCAATCTTGCGATGTCCTTACTCAGTGACAGAAACGGTTGCAAGGCACGTATTGTATTGTTTCCATCGAGGATAACAAGATATGGTTTATATCATATTGCATGAGTTTATCCCTCTACATCATGTCATCTTGCTTAATGTGTTAGTCTGTTCTTATGAACTTAATACTCTAGATGCAGGCAGGAGTTGATCGATGTGTGGAGTAATAGTAGTAGATGCAGGCAGGAGTCGGTCTACTTGGTATGGACGTGATGCCTATATACATGATCATGCCTAGATAATCTCATAACTATGCGCTTTTCAATCAATTGCTCGATAGTAATTTGTTCATCCACCGTAATACTTATGCTATCTTGAGAGAAGCCTCTAGTGAAACCTATGGCCCCCGGGTCTATCTCTTATCATATTTGCTTTCAATCTACTTTTATTTGCATCTTTACTTTTTGCATCTATATTATAAAATACCAAAAATATATTTATCTTATCATACTATCTTTATTAGATCTCACTTTTGCAAGTGGCCGTGAAGGGATTGAAAACCCCTTTATCGTGTTGGTTGCGAGTTCTCAGTTTGTTTGTGTAGGTGCGCGGGACTTTTGAGGAGCCTCCTACTGGATTGATACCTTGGTTCTCAAAAACTGAGGGAAATACTTACGCTACTATTACTGCATCACCCTCTCCTCTTCAAGGAAAACCAACGCAAGCTCAAGACGTAGCAAGACACCACGTGATGATCGAATGTGATAGGCTCTATGTTCAAATACAACGGGTGCAAAACAGTTGCACATGCGGAATACTCAGGTTATACTTGATGAACCTATCATATACAGATATGGCCTCAGAACACTGAGACTGAAAGGTCGAACGTGAATCATATAGTAGATATGATCGACATAGTGATGTTCACCATTGAAAACTACTCCATCTCACATGATGATCGGACATGGTTTAGTTGATTTGGATCACGTGATCACTTAGATGACTAGAGGGATGTCTGTCTAAGTGGGAGTTCTTTAGTAATATGATTAATTGAACTTAAATTTATCATGAACTTAGTACCTGATAGTATTTTGCTTGTCTATGATTGTTGTAGATAGATGGCTCGTGTTGTTGTTCCGTTGAATTTTAATGCGTTCCTTGAGAAAGCTAAGTTGAAAGATGATGGTAGCAATTACACGGACTGGGTTCGTAACCTGAGGATTATCCTCATTGCTGCACAGAAGAATTACGTCCTAGAAGCACTGCTAGGTGCCAGGCTTGCTACAGATGCAACTGACGATGTTAAGAACGTCTGACAGAGCAAAGCTAATGACTACTCGATAGTTCAGTGTGCCATGCTTTACAGCTTAGAACCGGGACTTCAACGACGTTTTGAACGTCATGGAGCATATGAGATGTTCCAGGAGTTGAAGTTAATATTTCAAGCAAATACCCGGATTGAGAGATATGAAGTCTCCAATAAGTTCTATAGCTGCGAGATGGAAGAGAATAGTTATGTCAGTGAACAAATACTCAAAATGTCTGGGTATAATAAGCACTTGATTCAACTGGAAGTTAATCTTCCTGGTGATAGTGTCATTGACAGAATTCTTCAATCACTGCCACTAAGCTACAAGAGCTTCGTGATGAACTATAACATGCAAGGGATGGACAAGACTATTCCCGAGCTCTTCGCAATGCTAAAAGCTGCGGAGGTAGAAATCTAGAAGGAGCATCAAGTGTTGATGGTCAATAAGACCACCAGTTTCAACAAAAAGGGTAAAGGGAAGAAGAAGGGGAACTTCAAGAAGAATGGCAAACAAGTTGTTGCTCAAGAGAAGAAACCTAAATCTGGACCTAAGCCTGAGACTGAGTGCTTCTACTGCAAACAGACTGGTCACTGGAAGCGGAACTGCCCCAAGTATTTGGCGGATAAGAAGGATAGCAAGGTGAATAAAGGTATATGTGATATATATGTTATTGATGTGTACCTTACTAATGCTCGCAGTAGCACCTGGGTATTTGATACTGGTTCTGTTGCTAATATTTGCAACTCGAAACAGGGACTATGGATTAAGCGAAGATTGGCTAAGGACGAGGTGATGATGCGCGTGGGAAATGGTTCCAAAGTCGATGTGATCGCAGTCGGCGTGCTACCTCTACATCTACCTTCGGGATTAGTTTTAGACCTGAATAATTGTTATTTGGTGCCAGCGTTGAGTATGAACATTATATTTGGATCTTGTTTGATGCGAGACAGTTATTCATTTAAATCAGAGAATAATGGTTGCTCTATTTATATGAGTAATATCTTTTATGGTCATGCACCCTTGAAGAGTGGTCTATTTTTATTAAATCTCGATAGTAGTGATACACATATTCATAATGTTGAAGCCAAAAGATGCAAAGTTGATAATGATAGTGCAACTTATTTGTGGCAATGCCGTTTGGGTCATATTGGTGTAAAGCGCATGAAGAAACACCATACTGATGGACTTCTGGAATCACTTGATTATGAATCACTTGGTTCTTGCGAACCGTGCCTCATGGGCAAGATGACTAAAACGCCATTCTCCGGAACTATGGAGTGAGCAACTGATTTGTTGGAAATCATACATACTGATGTGTGTGGTCCAATGAATATTGAGGCTCACGGCGGGTATCGTTATTTTCTCACTTTCACAGATGATTTCAGCAGATATGGGTATATCTACTTAATGAAACACAAGTCTGAAACATTTGAAAAGTTCAAAGAATTTCAGAGTGAAGTGGAAAATCATCATAACAAGAAAATAAAGTTTCTACGATCTGATCGTGGAGGAGAATATTTGAGTTACGAGTTTGGTTTACATTTGAAACAATGCTGAATAGTTTGGCAACTCACGCCACTCGGAACACCATAGCGTAATGGTGTGTCCGAACGTCGTAATCGTACTTTACTAGATATGGTGCGATCTATGATGTCTCTTACTGATTTACCGCTATCGTTTTGGGGTTATGCTTTAGAGACGGCCGCATTCACGTTCAATATGATACCATCAAAATCCGTTGAGACGACGCCTTATGAACTGTGGTTTGGCAAGAAACCAAAGTTGCCGTTTCTTAAAGTTTGAGGCTGCGATGCTTATGTGAAGAAACTTCAACCAGATAAGCCTGAACCCAAATCGGAGAAATGTGTCTTCATAGGATACCCAAAGGAGACTATTGGGTACACCTTCTATCACAGATCTGAAGGCAAGACTTTTGTTGCTAAATTCGGATCCTTTCTAGAGAAGGAGTTTCTCTTGAAAGAAGTGAGTGGGAGGAAAGTAGAACTTGATGAGGTAACTCTAACTGCTCCCTTATTGGAAAATAGTTCATCACAGAAATCGGTTCCAGTGATAGCTACACCAATCAGTGAGGAAGCTAATGATATTGATCATGAAACTTCAGATCAAGTTACTACAGAACCTCGTAGGTCAACCAGAGTAAGATCCGCTCCAGAGTGGTATGGTAATCCTATTTTGGAAGTCATGTTACTTGACCATGGCGCACCTACGAACTATGAGGAAGCGATGATGAGCCCAGATTCCGCAAAATGGCTTGAGGCCATGAAATCTGAGATGGGATCCATGTATGAGAACAAAGTATGGACTTTGGTTGACTTGCCCGATGATCGGCAAGCATCGAGAATAAATGGATCTTCAAGAAGAAGACTGACGCTGATGGTAATGTAACTGTCTACAAAGCTCGACTTGTTGCGAAAGGTTTTCGACAAGTTCAAGGAGTTGACTACGATGAGACTTTCTCACTCGTAGTGATGCTTAAGTCTGTCCGAATCATGTTAGCAATTGCCGCATTTTATGATTATGAAATATGGCAAATGGATGTCAAAACTGCATTCCTGAATGGATTTCTGGAAGAAGAGTTGTATATGATGCAACCAGAAGGTTTTGTTGATCCAAAAGGTGCTAACAAAGTGTGCAAGCTCCAGCGATCCATTTATGGACTGGTGCAAGCCTCTCGGAGTTGGAATAAATGCTTTGATAGTGTGATCAAAGCATATGGTTTTATACAGACTTTTGGAGAAGCCTGTATTTACAAGAAAGTGAGTGGGAGCTCTGTAGCATTTCTGATATTATATGTAGACAACATATTGTTAATTGGAAATGATATAGAATTTTTGGATAGCATAAAAGTTTTTCAATGAAAGACCTTGGTGAAGCTGCTTACATATTAGGCATCAAGATCTATAGAGATAGATCAAGACACTTAATTGGACTTTCACAAAGCACATACCTTGATAAAGTTTTGAAAACGTTCAAAACGGATCAAGCAGAGAAAGGGTTCTTGCCTGTATTACTAGGTGTGAAGTTGAGTCAGACTCAATGCCTGACCACAGCAGAAGATAGAGAGAAAATGAAAGATGTTCCCTATGCTTCAGCCATAGGCTCTATCATGTATGCAATGTTGTGTACCAGACCTGATGTATGCTTAGCAATAAGTTTAGCAGGGAGGTACCAAAGTAATCCAGGAGTGGATCACTGGACAGCGGTAAAGAATATCCTGAAATACCTGAAAAGGACTAAGGATATGTTTCTCGTTTATGGAGGTAACAAAGAGCTAGTCGTAAATGGTTACTCCATGCAAGCTTTGACACTGATCCGAACGATTCTAAATAACAAACCGGATACGTGTTTATATTGAACGGTGGAGTTTTCAGTTGGTGCAATTCTAAACAAAGCGTCGTGGCGGGATCTACATGCGAAGCGGAGTACATAACTGCTTCGGAAGTAGCAAATGAAGGAGTCTGGATGAAGGAGTTCATTTCCGATCAAGGTGTCATACCTAGTGTATCGGGACCAATGAAGATCTTCTATGACAATACTGGTGCATTTGCCTTGGCAAAGGAATCTAGATTTCACAAGAGGACTAAGCACATCAAGAGACGCTTCAATTCCATCCGGGACCAAGTCCAGGTGGGAGACATAAAGATTTGCAAGATACATACGGATCTGAATGTTGCAGACCCGTTGACTAAGCCTCTTCCACGAGCAAAACATGATTAACACCAAGACTCCATAGGTGTTAGAGTCATTACTGTGTAATCTAGATTATTGACTCTAGTGCAAGTGGGAGACTGAAGGAAATATGCCCTAGAGGCAATAATAAAGTTATTTTTTATTTCCTTTTATCATGATAAATTTTTATTATTCATGCTAGAATTGTATTAACCGGAAACATGATACATGTGTGAATACATAGACAAACATAATTTCACTAGTATGCCTCTACTTGACTAGCTCATTAATCAAAGATAGATATGTTTCCTAACCATAGACATGAGTTTTCATTTGATTAACGCGATCACATCATTAGGAGAATGATGTAATTGACTTGACCCATTCCGTTAGCTTACACTTGATCGTTTTGTATGTTGCTATTGCTCTCTTCATGACTTATACATGTTCCTACAACTATGAGATTATGCAACTCCCGTTTACCGGAGGAATACTTTGTGTGCTACCAAACGTCACAACATAATTGGGTGATTATAAAGGAGCTCTACAGGTGTCTCCAAAGGTACATGTTGAGTTGGCGTATTTCGAGATTAGGTTTTGTCACTCCAATTGTCGGAGAGGTATCTCTGGGCCCTCTCGGTAATGCACATCACTATAAGCCTTGCAAGCAATGTAGCTAATGAGTTAGTTATGGAATGATGCATTACATAACGAGTAAAGAGACTTGCCGGTAACGAGATTGAACTAGGTATTGAGATACCGACGATCGAATCTCGGGCAAGTAACATATCGATGACAAAGGGAACAACGTATGTTGTTATGCGGTTTGACCGATAAAGATCTTCGTAGAATATGTAGGAGCCAATATGAGCATCCAGGTTCCGCTATTGGTTATTGACCGGAAACGTGTCTCGGTCATGTCTACATAGTTCTCGAACCCGTAGGGTCCGCACGCTTAAAGTTTCAATGACGGTTATATTATGAGTTTATGAGTTTTGATGTACCGAAGGTTGTTCGGAGTCCCAGATGTGATCACGGACATGACGAGGAGTCTCGACATGGTCGAGACATCAAGATTGATATATTAGAAGACTATATTTGGATATCGAAAGTGTTCTGCATGAAATCGGGATATTACCGGAGTACCGAGGGGTTACCGGAACCCCCCGGGGGCTTAATGGGCCATAGAGGGCCTTAGTGGAGAAGAGGAGAGGCGGCCAGGGCTGGGCCGCGCGCCCTTCCCCCCTAGTCCGAATAGGACAAGGGGAG